>NC_085023.1:3668913-3673913 GCF_963692335.1 Osmerus eperlanus | reverse complement strand
ACAGGGATGAGGCTGAGAGAGAGATGAGACAGGGATGAGGCTGAGAGAGAGATGAGGCTGAGAGAGAGAGAGAGAGAGAGAGAGAGAGAGAGAGAGAGAGAGAGAGAGAGAGAGAGAGAGAGAGATGAGACAGCGATGAGGCTGAGAGAGAGATGAGGCAGGGATGAGGCGGAGAGAGAGACAAGACAGGGATGAGGCTGAGGGAGAGATGAGGCAGGGATGAGGCGGAGAGAGAGATGAGGCAGGGATGAGGCTGAGACAGAGATCAGCCTTGCATGTCCAACCCTCCTGACCAAGCACGCTAGGGTGAGAGCTAATCTTTGGAAAAGAAACGGTTGTGAATGCTGAGCACGGTTGTGAATGTTTAGCACACTTTCATAGGGAAAAATAGCTCTATGAAAAAACATCAAAGATATTTGGGGGCAGGCAGGGTCATCATGACCCAGTCTTCACCATGACCCAGTCTTCATCATGACCCAGTCTTCACCCTGACGCAGTCTTCATCATGACCCAGTCTTCATCATGACCCAGTCTTCATCATGACCCAGTCTTCACCATGACCCAGTCTTCATCATGACCCAGTCTTCATCATGACCCAGTCTTCACCCTGACCCAGTCTTCATCATGACCCAGTCTTCACCCTGACCCAGTCTTCATCATGACCCAGTCTTCATCATGACCCAGTCTTCACGCTGACCCAGTCTTCATCATGACCCAGTCTTCACCCTGACCCAGTCTTCATCATGACCCAGTCTTCACCATGACCCAGTCTTCATCATGACCCAGTCTTCATCATGACCCAGTCTTCACCCTGACCCAGTCTTCATCATGACCCAGTCTTCACCCTGACCCAGTCTTCATCATGACCCAGTCTTCACGCTGACCCAGTCTTCACGCTGACCCAGTCTTCATCATGACCCAGTCTTCATCATGACCCAGTCTTCACCCTGACCCAGTCTTCACCCTGACCCAGTCTTCATCATGACCCAGTCTTCATCATGACCCAGTCTTCACCCTGACCCAGTCTTCACCATGACCCAGTCTTCACGCTGACCCAGTCTTCATCGTGACCCAGTCTTCACCCTGATCTTCGTGTCCTGTTCTGGCTGTAACAGGAAGTCAAGGAGGTCAGGAGGGATCTGCAACGGACGTTCATCTGCATGTTATTATGTTGTTGAAGTACGTGAGAGTCTGGCTGGATGATATCTAGCAGAACGCACATGAGAGGGCCAGGGAGATGGGATGAGCTGAGCTGGGATCTGTGTGTGTGTGTACCCATACAAGTGTTCAGAAAAGCAATGAATACAAGATGAAGGGTGCTGGATGTTTGGGTCAAGTACTTGTCAGACTGGAGGACACAGCTCCTTCCAGGAGAGTAGGATCTGGACGAGGGCAGGACGAGGGCAGGACGAGGGCAGGACGAGGGCAGGACGAGGGCAGGACGAGGGCAGGACGAGGGCAGGACGAGGGCAGGACGAGGGGGGGGGATTATATCTGCTTCCAAACCCATTTAACGAATTAAACTCATATTAGTTATGGATATGCTTGCTCTCAGCAAGGCGCGCTATTGTTATCTCACATATATATTTATTTATTATTCTTAACAGCAGGGGTGCTGCTGGTGTTTCTGATTGGCTGCTAGGAGGCATTTAACTCTAGCTCGAGACAGCTCTCAACTCGGCAGAAAACTTCTGTCTGTATGCCTGCACCTCGTCCATTAATTGCATAGCGTGACAAGTTATCCCTTCTCTGCATGAGAAATTCAAGGAGTTGCGTGAGAGCGTGTGAACTGGTCTCACGGTGAATGCGTGAGACTTGAGAGCCCTGTGCATAGTAGCTACAGTTGACAAAAAATACAGTCCAGGGTAGTGTTATCTTGGGAAATGCCCTGTCTATATCCTCAATGTTGCAGCTGTTTTTCAGTTTTCTCACATTTCAAGCTTATTTCCATTTTTGGACACAGATGGTATAGTTTGGATGGTATAGTTTGGATGGTATAGTTTGAATCGCATATATATATTTAAAATATACAGAAATATTCATTTGAAAACCTAAGTACACCCTTGAAAACTCTCGTCTTTCTCTAAATATTTGGATATTTAATATTAGTTTATATATCAATAGGTTCGGTGGTGATCCTCTCTAGTTTACATAACCTTGCTTCCAAACTCACCCATTTAAATAATGTAATGATTATTTAGGTATTATTTATTTAAGGAATTCTTTGCTTCTTCCAGTCTCACCCATTTTAAGTTTTGATTTCTGTCTTTATTATTTACAGAACCTTTGTTCCTCTGTTCATTTTGAACCTTCGTTTGCCAAGGTTACATGGAGTGTGATTCTTGTAATCATGGACATGAGGAAGTCAGCAGGAGCAGCAGACTGCTCCAGATCAGGCTGGAGACTAAAGAGGATAAATAATGTACACATATTTGGAAAGGATGAAACCAGGTTGGGTTCAGTCCAAGAATTTCTAAGCATGTGTGTGATGTGCAGAACAGTTTGTGCGTGTGTACACTTGTGCTAACTATAGCCTAAGATGCCCTTCCCAAATTAAGTTCACTACCAACACACACACACAATATCACAAATCTCTGAGTGGAGTTCCTCAATGTTAAGTATTTGTTGATACTGTATGCAGGTATGTTGGGTTGCAGGTGTGTTGATATGCAGGTGTGTTGATATGCAGGTATGTTGATATGCAGGTATGTTGAGTTGCAGGTATGTTGAGTTGCAGGTATGTTGAGTTGCAGGCGTGTTGGGTTGCAGGTGTGTTGATATGCAGGTGGTTTGATATGCAGGTATGTTGAGTTTCAGGTGTGTTGAGTTGCAGGCGTGTTGAGTTGCAGGTGTGTTGAGTTGCAGGTGTGTTGGGTTGCAGGTGTGTTGATATGCAGGTGTTTTGATATGCAGGTATGTTGAGTTGCAGGTGTGTTGAGTTGCAGGTGTGTTGAGTTGCAGGCGTGTTGGGTTGCAGGTGTTTTGATATGCAGGTATGTTGAGTTGCAGGTATGTTGAGTTGCAGGTGTGTTGAGTTGCAGGCGTGTTGAGTTGCAGGTGTGTTGAGTTGCAGGTGTGTTGGGTTGCAGGTGTGTTGATATGCAGGTGTTTTGATATGCAGGTATGTTGAGTTGCAGGTGTGTTGAGTTGCAGGTATGTTGATTTGCAGGTGTGTTGAGTTGCAGGTGGGTTGGGTTGCAGGTGTGTTGATATGCAGGCGTGTTGGGTGGCAGGTTTGTTTATATGCAGGTGGGTTGGGTTTCAGGTGTGTTGGGTTGCAGGTGGGTTGATATGCAGGCGTGTTGGGTTGCAGGTTTGTTTATATGCAGGTGGGTTGGGTTGCAGGTGTGTTGGGTTGCAGGTGGGTTGGGTTGCAGGTGGGTTGAGTTGCAGGTGGGTTGGGTTGCAGGTGGGTTGGGTTGCAGGTGGGTTGGGTTGCAGTTGTGTACTAACCTGTGCATGCTCAGTGAGTTAGGATTGCAACTTTTGGGTGACAGTCTTATCATGTACAGAGTCCTCCTGTATCTCTAACACATTCTTATCTGTCTGCCTGCCTGCCTGCCTGCCTGCCTGCCTGCCTGCCTGCCTGTTCTGCCTGTCTGCCTGTCTGCCTGTCTGCCTGTCTGTCTGTCTGTCTGTCTGCCTGTCTGCCTGTCTGCCTGTCTGCCTGTCTGTCTGTCTGTCTGCCTGTCTGCCTCTCTGCCTGTCTGTCTGTCTGTCTCTCTCTCTGTCTCTCTGTCTGTCTATACGTCAACATCTGTCTGTCTGAATGTGTATGTATCAGTGTGTCTATCAGTGTGTGTGTGTCCCAGTGTATTTGTGTGGTTAGAGCAGCACATTATCGATATAGACCTTCACAGTGTTAGCTCTGGTTAAAACCAGGTCACACTGAGACCAACACAGTCTGTATCAGTCCACCCCCCTCACACACACAGCACAACCTCCCCCTCCACACACACACACACACACACACACGCACACACACACGCACACACACACACACACACACACACACACACATACACACACACACACACAGCACAACCTCCCCCTCCACACACACACACAGCACAACCTCCCCCTCCACACACACACACACACACACACACACACACACAGCACATCCTCCCCCTCCACACACACACACACACAGCACATCCTCCCCCTCCACACACACACACACACACACACAGCACATCCTCCCCCTCCACACACACACACACACACACACACACAGCACAACCTCCCCCTCCAGACACACACACACACACACAGCACAACCTCCCCCTCCAGACACACACACACAGCACAACCTCCCCCTCCAGACACACACACACACACACACACACACACACACAGCACAACCTCCCCCTCCAGACACACACACACACACACACCACAACCTCCCTCTCTACACACACATCTGGGGGTATCGAGCATAGCAAGCAACATACAATACAAGGCAGGGAGCCAATAGACTAATAATCCCCCTGATGGACAGTACGATAGTACGGGGGAGATGGGGAGGGTGGAGGGGGGAGGGCAGAGGGTGGAGGGTGGCAGCAGCAAGTGAGCATAGGAGGATCCCTGTGGCATCCTATTACCGCCTTATTGGATGTGGCCCAATGGGCTTGAAGCAGCTGGGCTGGGGAGAGGAGGGTGTAGAGGAGAGGGAGGGCAGGGGAGAGGAGGGTGGGAGAGGGGAGGGGAGGGAGGGAGGGAGGGAGGGAGGGGAGGGAGAGGAGAGGAGAGGAGAGGAGAGGGGGAGGGGAGGGGAGGGCAGGGGAGAGGAGAGGAGAGTGGAGGGCAGGGGAGAGGAGGGGTGGGAGAGGAGAGGAGAGGGGAGGGGAGGGGAGGAGGGAGAGGGGAGGGGAGGAAAGGAGAGGGGAGGAGAGAGGAGAGGGGAGGGAGAGGGAGGACTGGGGAGGAGAGGGGAGGAGAGAGGAGAGGAGGGAGAGGAGGGAGAGAGTAGTGTTTGCCTAATTTCGCTTGCCTCTGCA
>NC_085023.1:3633840-3668713 GCF_963692335.1 Osmerus eperlanus | reverse complement strand
ACGTCATTTGGCACGGCCGGGAATCGAACCAGCAACCTTCTGATTACTAGCCCGATTCCCTAACCGCTCAGTCACCTGACTCCCTCATATTGGTCAGGCTGCTGCAGTGATTGAGTGAAAAGCTCCATTCTGATTGATTATTAAAGAGCTGTGAAGTGGACCCACTGACTGTCCCTTTTCCATCACTCTGGCCTACATAAATACTGTGTTTGTGTGAGTGTGTATGTGTGTATGTGAGTGTGTGTGAGTGTTGTGACAGATCCTTTCTAACAAGAGAGAGAGAGAGAGAGAGAGAGAGAGAGAGAGAGGGAGGGAGGGAGAGATAGAGGGAGAGAGAGAGAGAGAGAGAGAGAGAGAGAGAGAGAGAGAGAGAGAGAGAGAGAGAGAGAGAGAGAGAGAGAGAGAGAGAGAGAGAGAGAGAGAGAGAGAGAGGAATCCGCCATTTGGAGAGGAGAGGGGGAGAAAGGGAGAGTAATATATGAGGAGAGAGAGTGAGATAGAGAAATGGTGGTAGAGTTCAAAAGGAGAGGAGAAAATTGAGGGAGAGCAAAACAGAGGGACGGGAGAGGGAGAAATATGGAGAGAAATAGAGAAAGGGAAAGAAAAGTGAATTTGAAAGCAGTTCTCCAATGTAAATGACTAAATGTAAATGTTCTCCAAAGTGCAGCCATGCTGTGCACCATTGTGGTCAAACCAACCTCTCAATCACCCACCATCGCTGTGGTGTGTGCGCGGCTCCGTGTGTCTGTGTAGTGTGTGTGTGTATGTATGTGTGTGTGTGTTTGTGTGTGTGTATGTGTGTGTGCCTGTGGATGTGGGCCTGTGTGTGTGTGTGTGTTCTCCCTCCACCTCTGTGCTGTGAGACAACATATTCAGTGTTATCTGAGCTTGTGAAACATGTTGCAGTGCACCTGCACTACACTAAAGTTTTTCCTTCTGAACACACTGAGTGGATCATTATTTCCTGCTCGCTGATTGTAAACTGTAGATCATTTATGCAGTACTGCAGTCAAGAGAAGAAACGGAATCCTTAGATTTCTGCCCTCATTTATCCTGTCTCTCCACTGCCAGGCCTGGTCCAGACCCCTGCTCCCTGCCAGGCCTGGTCCAGACCCCTGCTCCCTGCCAGGCCTGGTCCAGACCCCTGCTCCCTGCCAGGCCTGGTCCAGACCCCTGCTCCCTGCCAGGCCTGGTCCAGACCCCTGCTCCCTGCCAGGCCTGGTCCAGACCCCTGCTCCCTGCCAGGCCTGGTCCAGACCCCTGCTCCCTGCCAGGCCTGGTCCAGACCCCTGCTCTGTAGATCCTCTTAAAGAAACACCTGACTCCACTCACAGCAGTGCAGCTATGAGTCGGCTGTCAACAGACTTAGCATGTAGCTAGGAGCACAAACATCCTACCTCACTGCGGTCTCCTGGAGAATCGGTCCTCCACGGACTCCCCTCCCGGCCTGGAGGAAGTGGATTCTGAGTCCCCCGTCCCCGTCCCCCCGTCCCCCCGGCTTGGGTGTATAGCAACGTCTGTGGTTGCTATCCAGGGGTGTTTCCCCCCACCGCTGCTGTGGCTTGTCTGTGTCTGAAACTGCAGGTTGCAGAAGGGACCACAGGGCCCCCCTCAGGCGGTGTGGAGGGTAGTGCATGCTGAGAGTCTGGAATTTGAGGTTACCTGGCTGTTATAGTTCCCCTCCTCGACGTACCTCTCTCCCTCCGAGCTCCAGGTCGAGGTACGGAGCAGAAAAGAAGAGAAGGTAAGGAGACCAGAAGCAAGAAGAAAAGAAGAGAAGGTACGGAGAAAAGAAGAGAAGGTAAGAAGAACGGCCCGAGAACGGTCCGGAGCACAGCAATGCGGTAAGGAGAAGAAGAGCGAAGAGAGGAAGAGAAGGTAAGGCGAAGAAGAAGGTACAGGGGAAAAGACGATAAGAAGAAAGAAGCGAGCAGGTAAAGAGAAGAAACGAAGAGCAGGTAAAGAAGAAGCCAGACGAGTCACGCGTCGCTCAGACCGAAGCAGGTCAGCGAGCTCACCTCTCTCCTCCCCTCCTCTCCTTACCTTCTCCTCCTCTCCTCACCTCCTCCCCTCCTCTCCTTACCTTCTCTCCTCCTCTCTCTTACCCTCTCCTCCCCTCCTCTCCTCTCCTTACACTCCCCTCCCCTCCTCTCCTTACCTTCTCCTCCCCTCCTCTCCTTACCTTCTCCTCCCCTCCTCTCCTTACCCTCTCCTCCCCTCCTCTCCTTACCCTCTCCTCCCCTCCTCTCCTTACCCTCCCCTCCCCTCCTCTCCTTACCCCTCTCCTCCCCTCCTCTCCTTACCCTCCCTCCCCTCCTCTCCTTACCCTCTCCTCCCCTCCTCTCCTTACCCTCTTACTCCCCTCCTCTCCTTACCTTCTCCTCCTCTCCTCACCTCCTCCCCCTCCTCTCCTTACCTTCTCCCCTCCTCTCCTTACCTCCTCCCGTCCTCTCCTTACCTTCTCCTCCCATCCTTACCTTCTCCCCTCCTCTCCTTCTCTCTTCCTCTCCTTACCTTCTCCTCCTCTCCTTACCTTGTCCCCTCCTCACCTCCTTCCCCTCCTCTCCTTACCCTCTCCTCCCCTCCTCTCCTTACCCTCTCCTCCCCTCCTCTCCTTACCCTCTACTCCCCTCCTCTCCTTACCTTCTCCTCTCCTTACCTCCTCCCCTCCTCTCCTTACCTTCTCCTCCTCTCCTCACCTCCTCCCCTCCTCTCCTTACCTTCTCTCCTCCTCTCCTTACCCTCTCCTCCCCTCCTCTCCTTACACTCCCCTCCCCTCCTCTCCTTACCTTCTCCTCCCCTCCTCTCCTTACCTTCTCCTCCCCTCCTCTCCTTACCCTCTCCTCCCCTCCTCTCCTTACCCTCTCCTCCCCTCCTCTCCTTACCCTCCCCTCCCCTCCTCTCCTTACCCTCTCCTCCCCTCCTCTCCTTACCCTCCCCTCCTCTCCTTACCCTCTCCTCCCCTCCTCTCCTTACCCTCTCCTCCCCTCCTCTCCTTACCCTCCCCTCCCCTCCTCTCCTTACCCTCCCCTCCTCTCCTTACCCTCCCCTCCCCTCCTCTCCTTACCCTCTCCTCTCCTCCTCTCCTAACCCTCTCCTCCCTCCTCTCCTTACCCTCCCCTCCCCTCCTCTCCTTACCCTCTCCTCCCCTCCTCTCCTTACCCTCTACTCCCCTCCTCTCCTTACCTTCTCCTCCTCTCCTTACCTCCTCCCCTCCTCTCCTTACCTTCTCCTCCTCTCCTCACCTCCTCCCCTCCTCTCCTTACCTTCTCTCCTCCTCTCCTTACCTCTCCTCCCCTCCTCTCCTCTCCTTACACTCCCCTCCCCTCCTCTCCTTACCTTCTCCTCCCCTCCTCTCCTTACCTTCTCCTCCCCTCCTCTCCTTACCCTCTCCTCCCCTCCTCTCCTTACCCTCTCCTCCCCTCCTCTCCTTACCCTCCCCTCCCCTCCTCTCCTTACCCTCTCCTCCCCTCCTCTCCTTACCCTCCCCTCCCCTCCTCTCCTTACCCTCTCCTCCCCTCCTCTCCTTACCCTCTACTCCCCTCCTCTCCTTACCTTCTCCTCCTCTCCTTACCTCCTCCCCTCCTCTCCTTACCCTCCCCTCCTTACCCTCCCCTCCCCTCCTCTCCTTACCTTCTCCTCCTCTCCTCACCTCCTCCCCTCCTCTCCTTACCTTCTCCCCTCCTCTCCTTACTCCTCCCGTCCTCTCCTTACCTTCTCCTCCCATCCTTACCTTCTCCCCTCCTCTCCTTCTCTCTTCCTCTCCTTACCTTCTCCTCCTCTCCTTACCTTGTCCCCTCCTCACCTCCTCCCCTCCTCTCCTTACCCTCTCCTCCCCTCCTCTCCTTACCCTCTCCTCCCCTCCTCTCCTTACCCTCTACTCCCCTCCTCTCCTTACCTTCTCCTCCTCTCCTTACCTCCTCCCCTCCTCTCCTTACCTTCTCCTCCTCTCCTCTCCTCACCTCCTCCCCTCCTCTCCTTACCTTCTCTCCTCCTCTCCTTACCCTCTCCTCCCCTCCTCTCCTCTCCTTACACTCCCCTCCCCTCCTCTCCTTACCTTCTCCTCCCCTCCTCTCCTTACCCTCTCCTCCCCTCCTCTCCTTACCCTCCCCTCCCCTCCTCTCCTTACCCTCTCCTCCCCTCCTCTCCTTACCCTCTCCTCCCCTCCTCTCCTTACCCTCTCCTCCCCTCCTCTCCTTACCCTCCCCTCCTCTCCTTACCCTCTCCTCCCCTCCTCTCCTTACCCTCACCCTCCCCTCCTCTCCTTACCCTCTCCTCTCCTCCTCTCCTTACCCTCTCCTCCCCTCCTCTCCTTACCCTCCCCTCCCCTCCTCTCCTTACCCTCATCCTCCCCTCCTCTCCTTACCCTCTACTCCCCTCCTCTCCTTACCTTCTCCTCCTCTCCTTACCTCCTCCCCTCCTCTCCTTACCTTCTCCTCCTCTCCTCACCTCCTCCCCTCCTCTCCTTACCTTCTCTCCTCCTCTCCTTACCCTCTCCTCCCCTCCTCTCCTCTCCTTACACTCCCCTCCCCTCCTCTCCTTACCTTCTCCTCCCCTCCTCTCTTTACCTTCTCCTCCCCTCCTCTCCTTACCCTCTCCTCCCCCTCCTCTCCTTACCCTCTCCTCCCCTCCTCTCCTTACCCTCCCCTCCCCTCCTCTCCTTACCCTCTCCTCCCCTCCTCTCCTTACCCTCCCCTCCCCTCCTCTCCTTACCCTCTCCTCCCCTCCTCTCCTTACCTCTACTCCCCTCCTCTCCTTACCTTCTCCTCCTCTCCTTACCTCCTCCCCTCCTCTCCTCCCTCCTCTCCTTACCCTCCCCTCCCCTCCTCTCCTTACCCTCCCCTCCCCTCCTCTCCTTACCCTCTACTCCCCTCCTCTCCTTACCTTCTCCTCCCCTCCTCTCCTTACCTTCTCCCCTCCTCACCTCCTCCCCTCCTCTCCTTACCCTCTCCTCCCCTCCTCTCCTTACCCTCTCCTCCCCTCCTCTCCTTACCCTCTCCTCCCCTCCTCTCCTTACCCTCTACTCCCCTCCTCTCCTTACCCTCTCCTCCCCTCCTCTCCTTACCCTCTCCTCCCCTCCTCTCCTTACCCTCTACTCCCCTCCTCTCCTTACCTTCTCTCCTCCTCTCCTTACCCTCTCCTCCCCTCCTCTCCTCTCCTCTCCTTACCCTCCCCTCCCCTCCTCTCCTTACCTTCTCCTCCCCTCCTCTCCTTACCTTCTCCTCCCCTCCTCTCCTTACCCTCTCCTCCCCTCCTCTCCTTACCCTCTCCTCCCCTCCTCTCCTTACCTTCTCCTCCCCTTCTCTTCTCCCCTTTCCTTTCCTCCTCTCCCCTCCCATCCTCTCTCCATTTGGTAGAGGGAGAGATGAAAAAAGAGGGGAAGAAAGGAAGAGGTTGGATGGTAGAGCGAGAGAAGGAGAGTGTGGCAGAGGGAAACAGTTAGAAGGAGAGGATGGGAGCGAGGGAAGGAGAGTGTGGCAGAGGGAAACAGTCAGAAGGAGAGGATGGGAGCGAGGGAAGGAGAGTGTGGCAGAGGGAAACAGTTAGAAGGAGAGGATGGGAGCGAGAGAGTTTGTTTCAGCACCAGGGACAGCTGGATGGCTCTAGGTAGACGTGCTGGTCACTGAAGCCTGGTGTTTGGTCTACGGGGGCTGTCATACCATAGCTTGACAGCAGAGTGCGCCAGCGCTTAATAACAGCTACACAGTAAACATTCATCATACATACCAGTATTACAGTAGTTTAAAAAAAATATATATATATATCGCTTGGACCTATTTTTCAATACATTGGTCACATTTGAAAATGTCTTCATACAGTTCTCCAAACCAACTTTCAGCTTGGCACAGCAGTTATTTTCCCATCCAGAATGAACTAAAATTACCAAATCATTAGTCTCATATAAACTCATTCTTCCATTACACTAGCAAATGTTGTCACCCAACAATCACACTTTATCACTGATAAAACACTGACCTACAAAACATTAGCAACATGTAGCATCACACTACTTGTAATGTTATCTTATCTTGTTAACATGAGCAACATGTATCACACTACTTGTAATGTTATCTTATCTTGTTAACATTAGCAACATGTAGCATCACACTACTTGTAATGTTATCTTATCTTGTTAACATTAGCAACATGTAGCATCACACTACTTGTAATGTTATCTTATCTTGTTAACATTAGCAACATGTAGCATCACACTACTTGTAATGTTATCTTATCTTGTTAACATTAGCAACATGTAGCATCACACTATTTGTAATGTTATCTTATCTTGTTAACATTAGCAACATGTAGCATCACACTACTTGTAATGTTATCTTATCTTGTTAACATTAGCAACATGTAGCATCACACTACTTGTAATGTTATCTTATCTTGTTAACATTAGCAACATGTAGCATCACACTACTTGTAATGTTATCTTATCTTGTTAACATTAGCAACATGTAGCATCACACTACTTGTAATGTTATCTTATCTTGTTAACATTAGCAACATGTAGCATCACACTACTTTTAATGTTATCTTTTGTAAAATGTCTTTACAAAACAAGAATGACACCTCTCTATTGTTTAGAATTCACTGCATTATCTGTCAGACATGATGCAATATACGTCAACATGTTTTACAGTTGTTCTCAATTGCTTTGGTACAATTCTCAAACGATAGTGAATACTGTGCAAACCTCCAAACTACTGGGAACTTGGTTCACAGCTGAATATCTCATTCTTGTTTTGCGGGTTTATCGCCTCTATCCTAATGAGTACAATTGTCTACAATTTTCACAATTACCTATTGAATATATCTTGCTGATTAAAACTGATTAGATTGTTGTACTCTCTAAATGATGTGCGTTATTTCATTGTGTGCGTCATCAAATGCACAATAGTCTATTCTGTTTTTCAACTCTGTCAGGCATATATCCCATGAATATTATTTCAGTATTTTCCTTTTTTTGTTCATTGATGCATTTTTGTATTACATTGTGCGGTGTCCGTTTTCAGTTTACTGTGGTGTAAGTTACTTTACGTAAATAAAAATACAGTAGCAATTTCCACGGTAATGTAATGAATCGCCATCTGAATAGTAGTCTAACTTGATGCACAATAGCATTCAGTTACAGTAGTAGACAAAAAGAACATTCTGGTACAGAAAACATTCAGTGTGAATGAAAAATAGGACAAGACTGAAATGTGTATACAAAGAACATGTCCATGGTCCACTATCATACTGTTGAAACATCTAAACATTTTGGCCATCATTGTTTACACAGTGCCGAAAGGAACTTAATATTTGGAGGGCATTCACTTTTGAGATATGAGACAATAACTTTTGTTGTGAAGCATGAATTAAAAGCTTTGCGTGAGTTATGGCCTTTTGTAGGTGAGCTATGGTTTTGTGCTGCACCATCAAAGCCAGTTTGCTGCACCATCAAGGCCAGTGTGCTGCACCATCAAGGCCAGTTTGCTGCACCATCAAAGCCAGTGTGCTGCACCATCAAGGCCAGTGTGCTGCACCATCAAAGCCAGTGTGCTGCACCATCAAAGCCAGTGTGCTACACCATCAAAGCCAGTGTGCTGCACCATCAAGGCCAGTGTGCTACACCATCAAGGCCAGTGTGCTGCACCATCAAGGCCAGTGTGCTGCACCATCAAAGCCAGTGTGCTGCACCATCAAGGCCAGTGTGCTGCACCATCAAGGCCAGTGTGCTACACCATCAAGGCCAGTTTGCTGCACCATCAAGGCCAGTGTGCTACACCATCAAGGCCAGTGTGCTGCACCATCAAAGCCAGTGTGCTGCACCATCAAAGCCAGTGTGCTACACCATCAAAGCCAGTGTGCTGCACCATCAAGGCCAGTGTGCTACACCATCAAGGCCAGTGTGCTGCACCATCAAGGCCAGTGTGCTGCACCATCAAAGCCAGTGTGCTGCACCATCAAGGCCAGTGTGCTGCACCATCAAGGCCAGTGTGCTGCACCATCAAGCCCAGTGTGCTGCACCATCAAGGCCAGTGTGCTACACCATCAAGGCCAGTGTGCTGCACCATCAAGGCCAGTGTGCTGCACCATCAAGGCCAGTGTGCTGCACCATCAAGGCCAGTGTGCTACACCATCAAGGCCAGTGTGCTGCACCATCAAGGCCAGTGTGCTACACCATCAAGGCCAGTGTGCTGCACCATCAAGGCCAGTGTGCTGCACCATCAAGGCCAGTGTGCTACACCATCAAGGCCAGTGTGCTGCACCATCAAGGCCAGGGTGCTGCACCATCAAGGCCAGTGTACTGCACCATCAAGGCCAGTGTGCTGCACCATCAAGGCCAGTGTGCTGCACCATCAAGGCCAGTGTGCTGCACCATCTAAGCCAGTTGCATTAAGCTAGCTCTCGCGAGCCGAAACAATATGGATACAGCGAGCCGAAAACAGGCACCGGAACAATTACATTTTTGTCAGTGCGATACAGAGAAATACTATTTTACTGATGAAATACTGGCTTGCTAAATAAGAAAATTACATTAATTTAAGTGGGTGGGTTATTTCAGTAGGTAGCCTATAGCTGGACGGTTATTAGTTGCAGTGCTGCTTTCAGAGGTTATCCTTCATGGATGAAATGCTGCAGCATAACAGCTAACTAACAGCTAGCTGAGAGAGAGAAAGCTGGACATACTGTACTGCTTTATGTATTGAATTTTCTGTATGTTGAGGAACCCTTTGAAAACGAGCTGGTTCATCCAAGGATTCTTCTTCTCATGTGCAGACTTACTGGACAGAGGGCCAAGGAGCCAACCACCTCTGCTACTGTCGCTGTCTCAGGGTGAAACAGCCGACTGGCAGTGTGACAACTGGATCACTGGCTGTGTTAGAGTGGGAGTGCATATGAGAATGTGTGTGTGTGTGTGTGACAACATGTGTGTGTATGAAAAAGTATGAGAATGTGTGTGAGTATGAAAATGTGTGTGTATGATGGTGTGTGTAAGTATGAGAATGTGTGTGATGGTGTGTGTGAGTATGAGAATGTGTGTGTGATGGCGTGTGTATGATGGTGTGTGTGAGTATGAGAATGTGTGTGATGGTGTGTGTGAGTATGAGAATGTGTGTGATGGTGTGTGTGAGTATGAGAATGTGTGTGTGATGGTGTGTGTGAGTATGAGAATGTGTGTGATGGTGTGTGTGTGATGGTGTGTGTGTGATGGCGTGTGTGTGATGGTGTGTGTGAGTATGAGAATGTGTGTGTGATGGTGTGTGTGAGTATGAGAATGTGTGTGATGGTGTGTGTGTGATGGCGTGTGTGTGATGGTGTGTGTGAGTATGAGAATGTGTGTGTGATGGTGTGTGTGAGTATGAGAATGTGTGTGATGGTGTGTGTGTGATGGCGTGTGTGTGATGGCGTGTGTGTGATGGTGTGTGTGTGATGGTGTGTGTGTGATGGTGTGTGTGTGATGGTGTGTGTGTGATGGCGTGTGTGTGATGGCGTGTGTGTGATGGTGTGTGATGGTGTGTGTGTGATGGTGTGTGTGTGATGGTGTGTGTGATGGTGTGTGTGTGATGGTGTGTGTGTGATGGTGTGTGTGTGATGGTGTGTGTGTGATGGCGTGTGTGTGATGGTGTGTGTGTGATGGCGTGTGTGTGATGGTGTGTGTGTGATGGTGTGTGTGTGATGGCGTGTGTGTGATGGTGTGTGTGTGATGGTGTGTGTGTGATGGTGTGTGTGTGTGATGGCGTGTGTGTGATGGTGTGTGTGTGATGGTGTGTGTGAGTATGAGAATGTGTGTGATGGTGTGTGTGTGATGGCGTGTGTGTGATGGTGTGTGTGTGATGGTGTGTGTGTGATGGCGTGTGTGTGATGGCGTGTGTGTGATGGTGTGTGTGTGATGGTGTGTGTGTGATGGTGTGTGTGTGATGGTGTGTGTGATGGTGTGTGTGATGGTGTGTGTGTGATGGTGTGTGTGTGATGGTGTGTGTGTGATGGTGTGTGTGATGGTGTGTGTGTGATGGTGTGTGTGTGATGGTGTGTGTGTGATGGTGTGTGTGATGGCGTGTGTGTGATGGTGTGTGTGTGATGGTGTGTGTGATGGTGTGTGTGTGATGGTGTGTGTGTGATGGTGTGTGTGATGGTGTGTGTGTGATGGTGTGTGTGATGGTGTGTGTGATGGTGTGTGTGATGGTGTGTGTGTGATGGTGTGTGTGTGATGGTGTGTGTGTGATGGTGTGTGTGACACCGTCTGCAGAGAGGTGTCCTTGCCTGTCCCCAGGAGGGATGTCTGGGAGCGTTTCGATTTCCTGTGTGTCGAGGTGAAGGTTCCTGCACCAGGAGGCTCAGAGGCACTCTGCCTCCCATTCTCTCTGCCTCCCCTTCTCTCTGCCTCCCCTTCTCTCTGCCTCCCATTCTCTCTGCCTCCCCTTCTCTCTGCCTCCCCTTCTCTCTGCCTCCCCTTCTCTCTGCCTCCCCTTCTCTCTGCCTCCCATTCTCTCTGCCTCCCCTTCTCTCTGCCTCCCCTTCTCTCTGCCTCCCATTCTCTCTGCCTCCCCTCCTCTCTGCCTCCCATTCTCTCTGCCTCCCCTCCTCTCTGCCTCCCCTCCTCTCTGCCTCCCATTCTCTCTGCCTCCCCTCCTCTCTGCCTCCCCTCCTCTCTGCCTCCCATTCTCTCTGCCTCCCCTCCTCTCTGCCTCCCCTCCTCTCTGCCTCCCCTCCTCTCTGCCTCCCATTCTCTCTGCCTCCCCTTCTCTCTGCCTCCCATTCTCTCTGCCTCCCCTTCTCTCTGCCTCCCCTTCTCTCTGCCTCCCATTCTCTCTGCCTCCCCTCCTCTCTGCCTCCCCTCCTCTCTGCCTCCCATTCTCTCTGCCTCCCCTCCTCTCTGCCTCCCCTCCTCTCTGCCTCCCCTCCTCTCTGCCTCCCCTCCTCTCTGCCTCCCCTCCTCTCTGCCTCCCATTCTCTCTGCCTCCCCTCCTCTCTGCCTCCCCTCCTCTCTGCCTCCCATTTTCTCTGCCTCCCCTCCTCTCTGCCTCCCATTCTCTCTGCCTCCCCTTCTCTCTGCCTCTCCCCTCTGCCTCCCATTCTCTCTGCCTCCCCTCCTCTCTGCCTACCCTCCTCTCTGCCTCGCATTCTCTCTGCCTCCCCTCCTCTCTGCCTCCCATTCTCTCTGCCTCCCCTTCTCTCTGCCTCCCCTCCTCTCTGCCTCTGCCCTACTGCTTCCCCTACTCTCTGCCTCTGCCCTGCTGTCTCCTCTCTGCCTCTGCCCTACTGCCTCCCGTTCTCTCTGCCTCCCCTCTGCCTCTGCCCTACTGCTTCCCCTACTCTCTGCCTCTGCCCTACTGTCTCCTCTCTGCCTCTGCCCTACTGCCTCCCGTTCTCTCTGCCTTCCCTACTCTCTGCCTCTGCCCTACTGCCTCCTCTCCCCTCTGCCTCTCCCCTCTGCCTCTGCCCTACTGTCTCCTCTCCCCTCTGCCTCTGCCTCTGCCCTAATGTCTCCTCTTCCCTCTGCCCTACTGTCTCCTCTCCCCTCTGCCTCTGCCCTACTGTCTCCTCTCCTCTCTGCCTCTGCCCTACTGTCTCCTCTCTGCCTCTGCCCTACTGTCTCCTCTCCCCTCTCCTCTCTGCCTCTGCCCTACTGTCTCCCCTCTCCTCTCTGCCTCTGCCCTACTGTGTCCTCTCTGCCTCTGCCCTACTGTCTCCTCTCCCCTCTCCTCTCTGCCTCTGCCCTACTGTCTCCCCTCTCCTCTCTGCCTCTGCCCTACTGTCTCCTCTCCCCTCTGCCTCTGCCCTACTGTCTCCCCTCTGCCTCTGCCCTACTGTCTCCTCTCCTCTCTGCCTCTGCCCTACTGTCTCCTCTCTGCCTCTGCCCTACTGTCTCCTCTCCTCTCTGCCTCTGCCCTACTGTCTCCTCTCTGCCTCTGCCCTACTGTCTCCTCTCCCCTCTCCTCTCTGCCTCTGCCCTACTGTCTCCCCTCTCCTCTCTGCCTCTGCCATACTGTCTCCTCTCCTCTCTGCCTCTGCCCTACTGTCTCCTCTCTGCCTCTGCCCTACTGTCTCCTCTCCCCTCTCCTCTCTGCCTCTGCCCTACTGTCTCCCCTCTCCTCTCTGCCTCTGCCATACTGTCTCCTCTCCTCTCTGCCTCTGCCCTACTGTCTCCTCTCTGCCTCTGCCTCTGCCCTACTGTCTCCTCTCCCCTCTGCCTCTGCCCTACTGTCTCCCCTCTGCCTCTGCCCTACTGTCTCCTCTCCTCTCTGCCTCTGCCCTACTGTCTCCTCTCTGCCTCTGCCTTACTGTCTCCTCTCCTCTCCCCTCTGCCTCTGCCCTACTGTCTCCTCTCCTCTCTGCCTCTGCCCTACTGTCTCCTCTCTGCCTCTGCCCTACTGTCTCCTCTCCCCTCTCCTCTCTGCCTCTGCCCTACTGTCTCCCCTCTCCTCTCTGCCTCTGCCATACTGTCTCCTCCCTGCCTCTGCCTCTGCCCTACTGTCTCCTCTCCCCTCTGCCTCTGCCTGTCTCCTCTCCCCTCTGCCTCTCCCCTCTGCCTCTGCCCTACTGTCTCCCCTCTGCCTCTGCCCTACTGTCTCCTCTCCTCTCTGCCTCTGCCCTACTGTCTCCTCTCCCCTCTGCCTCTGCCTCTGCCCTACTGTCTCCTCTCTGCCTCTGCCTCTGCCCTACTGTCTCCTCTCCCCTCTGCCTCTGCCCTACTGTCTCCTCTCTGCCTTTGCCTCTGCCCTACTGGCTCCTCTCCCCTGCTCTTCTTCTCTGCCTCCCCTCCTGTCTGCATCTGCCCTTCTCTAGTTCTCTCCCTCTTTCTTTCTTTTTTTTCTGTCTTTCACTTCCTTCTCTCTCCTTGCAGGAGTTGGAGTCAGATAGTATACTGATTCTCTCCTGAAGGAGTCATATAGACCTTATTCTCTGCTGAAGGAGTCATATATTAGACTGATTGTCTTCTGAATGAGTCATATAGACTGATTCTCCGCTGAATGAGTCATATATTTGACTGATTATATGCTGAATGAGTCATATATTAAGACTGATTATCTTCTGAAGGAGTCATATATTAGACTGATTATCTTCTGAAGGAGTCATATAGACTGATTCTCTGCTGAAGGAGTCATATAGACTGATTATCTGCTGAAGGAGTCATATATTAGACTGATTCTCTTCTGAAGGAGTCATATAGACTGATTCTCCGCTGAAGGAGTCATATATTAGACTGATTCTTCGCTGAAGGATTCATATATTAGACTGATTCTCCGCTGAAGGAGTCATATATTAGACTGATTCTCTTCTGAAGGAGTCATGTAGACTGACTCTCCTGAAGGAGCCAAAAAGACTGAGCTGCTTCTCCTTTCTCTGGTTGCCTCCCAGACAACTGAACCGAGTAACAGATTATGGACTCAGGCATTGGTAATGTTACAGTCATGTGATCTTCATGTTGTAGATCAGTCCTATCCTTCATGTTGTAGATCAGTACTTCATGTTGTAGATCAGTCCTCCATGTTACAGATCAGTCCTCCGTGTTACAGATCAGTCCTCCATGTTGTAGATCAGTCCTCCATGTTACAGATCAGTCCTCCGTGTTACAGATCAGTCCTCCGTGTTACAGATCAGTCCTCCGTGTTACAGATCAGTCCTCCATGTTACAGATCAGTCCTCCATGTTACAGATCAGTCCTCCGTGTTAAAGATCAGTCCTTCATGTTACAGATCAGTCCTCCATGTTACAGATCAGTCCTTCATGTTACAGATCAGTCCTCCGTGTTACAGATCAGTCCTCCGTGTTACAGATCAGTCCTTCGTGTTACAGATTAGTCCTCCATGTTACAGATCAGTCCTTCATGTTACAGATCAGTCCTCCGTGTTACAGATCAGTCCTCCGTGTTACAGATCAGTCCTTCGTGTTACAGATTAGTCCTCCATGTTACAGATCAGTCCTCCATGTTACAGATCAGTCCTCCGTGTTACAGATCAGTCCTCCGTGTTGGAGAGCATGGGCTTGTCTTCTGAGAAGCTGTTCAGCAGAGACATGAGAGCAGCTGACAGATGCTGCTTATTGATCCATCCCAGATGCTCACATGTTGTTGAAGCCTCTTCATTAACTGAAGGTGGATCTCACCTTGAAGGGCGGTTTGACAGCATTAGGCAGTTCAATAACATTAACCACGGCTACAGTGTCTCCCTTATACAATCTAAGTGAGAGGGTGAAAGAGGGAGGGTGAGAAGGGTGAGGGGGGGGATCTAGAGAGATGAGGAGGTTGAGTAAAATAGAGGGTGACAGAAGAGGAGGAGGGTGAGGGAGGAAGACAGAGGGAGGGAGAGACGGAGGGTGAGGGAGGTAGAGGGGGTGAGGAGGAGGGTGAGGGAGGTAGAGGGGGTAAGGAGGAGGGTGAGGGAGGTAGAGGGGGTGAGGAGGAGGGTGAGGGAGGTAGAGGGGGTGAGGAGGAAGGTGAGGGAGGTAGAGGGGGTGAGGAGGAGGGTGAGTGAGAGAGAGACAGAGGCAGAAGGAAGGAAAGAGTGGAGGGTGAGGAGAAGGGAGGGAGCGGGTAGGGAGAGGAGGAGGGTGTGGGAGGGAGAGGAAGAGAGAAGAGAAGGGTGTGGGAGAGGGAGGGAGAGAAGAGAAGGGAGAGGGAGGGAGGGAGAGGAAGAGAGAAGAGGAAACGGAAGGAAGGAGAGCAAGGTCAAGATGTTCTGTGACCTGTGAATTTCCCTTAACAAACACATACACACATGTACACACTAACACATGTACACTGACACACACACATGCACACAAACACATACACACACACACACACTAACTAACATAACTACTGTACACACACACATACACACACAGCTTATATTAGGGCTGGCTCAGGGCTGTACAAGACACAATCAGTGATACTACAACATGCTGTCCAATCAGAGCCTTAGTATGTGTACCCCTCTGGTGTGTGTATGTATATGTGTGTGTGTATGTGCATATGTGTGTGTGTGTGTGTGTGTGCGTGTGCATACTGTACTGTACTGTATATGTCTAAAAACATTTGAAAACAGCCACCAGCTGAATGCAGTGTTTTATCCAGCTGGGTGGGAGAGACACCACTGTAACAAGACTGTACAGAACTGATAAAGAGCTGTGATGCAATCATCTCAATGTGTGTGTGTGTGTGTAGGTTTGTGTTTTTGTGTTTGTTTGACTATTTTAGACTGCGTACATTTGCAGATCTCTATGATTGTATATGTTTGTCTGTGTGGGTCTGTCGGTACATGTGCAAGTGTGTGTGTGTGTGTGTGCACATGAATTACATCACTTCCTGGAGAGAGTACAAATACATATATTTACTCACAGACATTGATTTCCTCTCTAGACTACAAAGTGATTCATTTGCAGAAGACCAATTAGAAATCATTACCTGCTCCTTAATTCACTGCTGGAATTCTCTCCCTGTAACACCATAGTAGACTTGATGGAAACCATAGGACATATTGATTTAGACTGGATTCTAATTACAGCTGATTACCCCCTTCCTCTTTTAGCAGACCTGTGTAGCTCCATCTATCCATCCACAGCAGTATGCCCACCTCTCCCAGTTAGGGTGACCAGACGTCCGGATTTCGTCCGGACAGTCCGGTTTTCCAGCCCTTTGTCCGGACCGCTGTTGCGTGTCCTCCTTTTCGCCCTTTTGTCCTCCTTTTTGACCCTTCCTGCCCACCGTCGCAATTTACCCTCGCGTAGGCTTTCAGATGCCAAAAAGAAAGACCCCCTTCAAACCTATGTGGAGTTCAGAACTCCACTTTGCCACTAAGAGCAGCAAAGATCAATATCATGCCTTCTGTAAGCTCTGTCACATTGATATAGACGTGAGTAGTAGGGGTAAAGGGGCTTTAGAGCGGCATGCCTGCGCTAGGCAACGGCACAAGGATAATGCTAGTCCTGCCGGGTACTCTTCCTTAACATCATTTTTTGCTCTGAACACAACAACAGCGGCTGATAAAACAACCGCTGCTGAGATGACCAAATTATATATTTTTATTTCTATTACAATTGAAATAGTTTGGGGAATGGTACTATCTTATTTTGTTATTTATCTTTTGACTAAACTTGTCTCACCAAAGACAACAGAAAATCAGTGCACTTGTATTAAAGTATTGGAATTGTATTCAAATTACAAATGTTGACTTACTAAAATGACTAAAGTTATTGTCTTAATTTCATACTAACGCTAACGCTTTTTGGGATTGTCCTCCTTTTTGACCCTTTGTCCTCCTTTTTGGACCCAAGTGTCCTCCTTTTCAGGGTCATGCTTCTGGTCACCCTACTCCCAGTGTGCATATAAATACCAGCGTGTGCTAGCGTGGATGACCACATCTCCCATGTGACGACTCACTGAGGTTGTTGATCCAATCAAACACCGTATTTCACAGTCACATTGGCTCAGTCTTGGAAGGCAGAGTGTGTGTACAAGTGCACATGTACAAGTGTGTGTATGCGTGTGTGTGTGCACGTGTACACTTATGTGTGTGTGCATGCATTGTATGCTTGTGCGTCTACGCGTATGTGTGTGTACATGCACGTATGTGTCTGTGTGTGTGTATGTGTGTGTGTGTGTATGCGAGGATGTATCTTGGTGCCCTCTGCTGATGCCTCGGAGGTCTTCATCAAATCAATGTTTCACATCAAACACCTAAGAGTTAACATCAACACTGCAGCCCTGGTACCTTGGGCGAGGGAAGTTGGGTTTGGATCTGAGTCATGGTTAGTCAGTTTGTACCACCTCACCCCAGCCTCTCCTGGAGGCCTAGCCTCACCCCAGCCTCTCCTGGAGGCCCAGCCTCACCCCAGCCTCTCCTGGAGGCCCGGCCTCACCCCAGCCTCTCCTGAAGGCCCAGTCTCACCCCAGCCTTTCGATTACTCCAACTGGAAGGAAAGATGAAGACCTGTTCTCTTCTGGGCTGGAGGATCTGACAGGTTCAGTCTCTTCTTCTGGGCTGGAGGATCTGACAGGTTTAGTCTCTTCTTCTGGGCTGGAGGATCTGGCAGGTTCAGTCTCTTCTTCTGGGCTGGAGGATCTGGCAGGTTCAGTCTCTTCTTCTGGGCTGGAGGATCTGGCAGGTTCAGTCTCTTCTTCTGGGCTGGAGGATCTGACAGGTTTAGTCTCTTCTTCTGGGCTGGAGGATCTGGCAGGTTCAGTCTCTTCTTCTGGGCTGGAAGATCTGACAGGTTCAGTCTCTTCTTCTGGGCTGGAGGATCTGACAGATTCAGTCTCTTCTTCTGGGCTGGAGGATCTGGCAGGTTCAGTCTCTTCTTCTGGGCTGGAGGATCTTACAGGTTCAGTCTCTTCTTCTGGGCTGGAGGATCTGACAGGTTCAGTCTCTTCTTCTGGGCTGGAGGATCTGACAGGTTCAGTCTCTTCTTCTGGGATGGAGGATCAGAGCTTCAGCTGCTGTGGATGAGCAGAGTAGAGGCTTACGCTGAGACAGAGAGCAAGACAGAGAGAGGGTGGGTGTGGTAGTGCATGCGTGCATGGTGTGTGCAGCAGCCTGTGTGTTTGAGTATAAATAGATGTGTGTGTGTGTGTGTGTGTGTGGGAGAGTGTTTCCATGTGGCACCAGTTTGATCCTCCTCCATGATGTAAGTCTGAGTCACTCTTTGTTGTCTCTTGTGTGTGTCTCCCTCTCCACCTCTCCCTGCCTGTTTCCACATCTGTCTCCACACACACATGCACGCACGCACGCACGCACACACACGCTCACACGCACACACAGCTCTAAATCCTCTCAGGGTCTTAGTTACCATATCCAGCATTAGACAACTCTGGAACCACTCCCCAGAAAGAGTGGGCACACACACACACACACACACACACACACACACACACACATGCACACACACACCTTCCTACCTCTCTCTCTGCTCTCCTTCTCTGTTCCCTCTCTTCTGTCCTTGTATAGATTGTTCCCCCCCTCCTGCTCCCCCTCTCTTCTACATCCATTCTGTCTCTTTATTGTTCTACCTATTTTCTTATTTTCTTTCTCCATCTCTGTTCCTCTCTCTCCTTCTCTGTTCCTCTCTCCTTCTGTCTTTCTCTCCTTCTCTTTTACTCTCTCTCCTTCTCTGTCTCTCTCTCTCCTTATCTTTTACTCTCTCCTTCTCTGGCTCTCTCTATCCTTCTCTTTTACTCTCTCTCCTTCTCTGTCTCTCTCTATCCTTCTCTTTTACTCTCTCTCCTTCTCTGTCTCTCTGTCCTTCTCTGTTACTCTCTCTCCTTCTTCGTTCACTCTATATTCTCTCTCCGTTTCCATAGTAAATGACAGATGAGCTGTTGTGATGTTGTTAAAGCTCCACTCCCTCCTCTCCTCCTCTCCTTCCCCCTTTGTAATCTTCTTCCCTAGCTTACTACTCTTCTAGCTTCCCCACTACTCATTTCTTCCTCCTTCTATTCATTCCTCATCCACCCTCCACTCCACACCTCTCCTCTCTACTCCTCTCCATCTCTCTTCTCTACTGCGCTCCTCTTCATCTCTGCTCCTTTCCTCCCTTCCCCTTTCTGCTCCTCGTCCCCCCCCCTCCACCCCCTAACCCTAAGATTTCTGTTGATACTTTTTCTCTGGGTCTTTAGGATTTACATCCTCCAACCAGTTGTCGTGGTGACAGGTTTATCCCCGCGTCTAAACATTCTGAGCGGAGCTCTCACTCCATCGTTCACCTCCTCTCATCCTCCCGTCCTCTCATCCTCCCCTCCTGGCCCCAACCCCTTCCCCAGCATAAACACTGAGAACATGACAGAAACCAGTCACTCTGAGAGGAGGGATGGGGCCACTGGAATTCCCTATCCTTCTAGAAACCACTGGGTGCTATACAGAACCTTAGGAATATATACAGGACCACTGAGGGCTTTGTAGAACAAGGTCTTAGAATCATTAAGTTGTATAGAGAACAATTGCATGTTATATAGAACCATATGGTTGTCTATAGAAATACAGTATGGTTCTATACAAAACCCCCTGTACATCTGTAGGAACTCTGCAATTCAGTCCAGGTTCCATTTTGAATCCTGTTCAAATCTGTAAAAAAATACCTGCAACAAATTAGGGTTTTATAAACAGCACCAAAGGGAGCTGAAGAGAGTTCTGTCTGAACGCATGAGCTTTGTCTGTTGATACGGAGGTTTAAATAGTTGACATAAAAGCTTAGTTTGTTGTTACAAAGGCTTTCATCATTAAAACAAAGGCTCTTGTAAAGTACCTAGGGTATAGACTTCAGGAAGTCTTATTAGAAGAGGAGCTGGGAGGCTGGAGGTGATGGAGTCTCCTGTCCTGGTTATACAGGCTGGAGGTGATGGAGTCTCCTGGTTATACAGGCTGGATGTGATGGGGTCTCCTGGTTATACAGGCTGGAGGTGATGGGGTTTCCTGTCCTGGTTATACAGGCTGGAGGTGATGGGGTCTCCTGGTTATACAGGCTGGAGATGATGCTGGAGGTGATGGGGTCTCCTGGTTATACAGGCTGGAGATGATGCTGGAGGTGATGGGGTCTCCTGGTTATACAGGCTGGAGGTGATGGGGTCTCCTGGTTATACAGGCTGGAGATGATGCTGGAGGTGATGGGGTCTCCTGGTTATACAGGCTGGAGATGATGCTGGAGGTGATGGGGTCTCCTGGTTATACAGGCTGGAGATGATGCTGGAGGTGATGGGGTCTCCTGGTTATACAGGCTGGAGATGATGCTGGAGGTGATGGGGTCTCCTGGTTATACAGGCTGGAGATGATGCTGGAGGTGATGGGGTCTCCTGGTTATACAGGCTGGAGATGATGCTGGAGGTGATGGGGTCTCGTAGCTGGAGATCCACACGCCTGGGTGAAGACGACCAGACTGGCCTGTGAATAATTCAGTGCGGCTTCTCTTAGACACACACACATATTCTCACACTAACAGCTTTTACATGCTCACACACACACACACACACACAGTAGCACAGGTCCAGGTCTCTGTATGTGACACTGTTAGAGTGTTAACGGTGTTTGAAGCAGACATCTCTCAGCATGCTGTCAAGTCTGACATCAAACCCTTGGAATAACTGTTCAGGACTGCCTCTAGAAACCTCATATCTATTAAACATTGCCCCTAAATAAACTGCCTCTCAAATAGACTGCCTCCATAACATGCTGCCTTTAGGCTAGTACATTTGCCACTACAAGGTTATTTCAATAACTTTCTGCCTCTATAACATTATGCCCCTAGAACAATATATCTCTATAATATTCTGCCTCTGCCTCATCCTGCCTCCACTAAAGTAACATTCTGCCTCTATATTCTCCATCGCATGCTGACTGGCAAGGTGATGGCAAGGTTAGAGTCGGCATGTTGGTTACAGTGTGATAGTGGCTAGCTAGGTTCACCCCAAGGTCCTCCTGTGGAGATACACCGCTATCATATCACTCCACAGTCCTCTGACTGTCAGTCCCCTGGTCTCTCTACACATCCCTATGCAGTCACGGTGTGTTCCGATCTCTCGTGCGCTCAGAAGGGAGTGTAAAAGCTTTGCTTCGGTCTAGTCAGATCGGATCTGTCACCCAATCCACGCAACGTCACAGCAGTTACCCTGCCATCGCAATCGATCCATCTCTCTGTATCTCCACTCTGCCGTGCATGAGTCTCCCCGTGGGGACGACGCTTCGGGGGGCCGGCAGCAGCGGGGCTGGTCTGGTTCGGGACGGCAAAGGAGGGGCGGTGGCGAGGGAGCGCGGGAGCCTGTGGATGCCAGAGGCACGCGTGACGTGGCAAATCGCTGCAATTGCTAACTGTATTTGGAGAGTGACGGGCTGGCGCGCTCACGGGATACCGCAGAGAGGGGGAGGGAGGGGAATCGAATTTGAGGCGGTGAAGCTCTTCATTAGCGGAGTTACATCCGCGGGGACGTGAGTGGGAGAGACGGGGTTTTCGTTGAAGAAACGGCAAGATATCTCTCTGTCTACGCGGCTGGCACCACATCGGCTTCAGGGATGTAGTCGAAGCGGGAAGAGCTCTGCACTACCGAGCTCGTGAACATGAAGAAACATTCGGCCAGGGTTTCCCCGTTGTCCGCCTGCAACAGCCCGGTGCTCACCTTAACAAAAGTTGAAGGTAGGTAGAGCGCGTGAAATCACTGTTCCGGTCACCGTGGAACTAAGAGTGGGCTTTGGGTTTCTTATTTCTGCGGTTAGCACGACTGTTGCCGTGTCGCCCGTGCACATTTATAAGAGTTAGTCAGACATGGTTTTGGGAATAAGAGATCCGCTTTGAGACAGCGGTTAACTTGTCATCGGACTGATACCGTGCGAGACGGTATGTGGAATGGGGACCAGAAAGCTACGAAGAAGCGCGCGTTAGGTTACCATCGACAGTGATTTTTAGAATGCGCGAGAGAGAATCTCCGCCAATAAATTATAGCCTGAACTCACAGAACCGCGCGTTAAAATACTTTTGTCGTGTAGCATACATATATATTAGTAGTGAGAAAAGTAGAAAATGCATTATGACTCGATCCGTTACATTTTTTGACCTGTCAGTCATAAATAGTCATTGTAATGTCACACCAACACAGGAGGGGAACCGGAGCCGGTAAACGAGTCACGGTTGGCTATGCTTTGTAATGATGCGTAAAATAAGCGCTGTGAACTGTGTTGTGTAATTTTCTGGTGTCTCTTTCTGAGTGGGGACCGATGAAGTTGTTATTGCAGTAAAGTAGGAACTCCCAACCCCCACCGTCCTGCCTTTCCTAAACACACACACACTAACACACGCACACACACTCGCACACACACACACTCGCACACACACTCGCACACACACACTCGCACACACACACTCGCACACACACTCGCACACACACACTCGCACACACACACTCGCACACACACACTCGCACACACACACTCGCACACACACACTCGCACACACACACTCACACAGCATCATACCCTTCACCCCACCCACCCTCCCCAGGGGCCTTTTGATAATCATGCTAAACAAACACAGTACAGCACAACATCCCACTGTAGCACTGGCTGCCTGTGTGTCTGTGTCCCTCTGTTTGTGTGTGGCACACACACACACACACAAGCCCTGTGTGTGTGTGTGTCACTGGTTGCCTGTGTGCGTGTTCCTGCTTGTACTGTACTGTTAGTGTGTGTGTGTGTCCACGAGTAATTGGACCGTGAACTCTAGCAGTATACAAGCTGATAGACCCTGAAACGCTGCCTTTCTCATCCACTCTGCAAATCCTCATCCCCCATGCTGGCCTCATCCACACTGCCCTCATCCACACTGCCCTCATCCACACTGCCCTCATCCACACTGCCCTCCTCATCCTCACTGTGTTCCTTGTGTGAGAGAGGGATAGACAGAGTGTTTGAGAGAAAAAGAGAATGTGTGTGTGAGAGAGAGCGAGAGTTTTAAAGATTGAGAGTGTGTGAGAGAGGGAGAAGGAGCGAATGTATGTGAGACAGAGACCGTGTGTTTTAAAGAGGGAGAGAGTGTGGGTGAGAGAGGGAGAAGGAGAGTGTGAGAGAGAAAGAGGGAGAGAGTGTGGGTGAGAGAGGGAGAAGGAGAGTGTGAGAGAGAAAGAGGGAGAGAGTGTGGGTGAGAGAGGGAGAAGGAGAGTGTGTCCTGATCACAGGAGCACACAGGAAGCTCGCATTTCCGATTGGGGTCATTTGTAGGGGACACACTAATTATGTCTTCCCCTCCACAGCTGTGTGTGTGTATGGGGGGGGGGATGAGAGTGTGTGTGTGAGCGTGTGTATGTTAGGGTGTGTGTGTGTGTGGGGGGGTGAGAGTGTGTGAGTAAGCGTGTGCATGTTAGTGTGTGTGTGTGGGGGGGGGTGAGAGTGTGTGTGTGTGAGCGTGTGTATGTTAGGGTGTGTGTGTGTGTGGGGGGGGGGGTGAGAGTCTGTGTGTGAGCATGTGCATGTGTTTGTGTGTGTGTGGTACAGAGAGCAACGTGTGTGGGCTAATGCACATGAGTGTGTTTAGTGTGACTGTGATGTTGTAGGGTTGGGTATTGTTTGGATTTTGATGAAACCGGTGCCAAAACAATACTGTTTAAACGGTTCCAATACCCAAACGGTGCCTAAACCTATACAATCAAAAGATCCCAAAGCGACGGTGGAAGAGGCTTTTTCATTTAAACTCGTCTGCCATGTTCTTCGACTTTCTGCGTTGTTGTTCCGACTTGCATTCATGTGAATTTTCTCAGTCGGGAAATTATTTTTCGGATTATTCTGACATCACATGAATGCAGTATAATTTAACTAGCGATCATGTTCGGTGATGATGCTTCTTCCGTCCGTTACGGAGTACCAGAGGGCAAATATTTAAATTGACAGCTCAGGCATTTAAGTGGCACCAAAATGAGGCACCAAAATCTGCGTTCTGATTCGGTCCTGGACAGTTCATTTAGGTACCGGTGCCATATTAGCACCGAGTTACGGTACCCAACCCTAACGATGTTGCAGTGTTTATGCCTGTGTGACCTACGAAGCAGTGTGTGTATGTGAGTGTGTGTGTGTGTTTCTCAAAGCTCAATCTCTGAATGTTATGTTTGTATTCTTGAATCACCTTCCAGACAGAATTGTTTAAAACACTGCAGTTACTGGGTGTGTGTGTGTGTGTGTGTCTCAACGCTGTGCCGTCTTCCCATCCTGTCTTTGATATCTCTACACACTGCCCAGATACGTGTGTGTGTGTTCCACTCAGACATCTGAAGAGCTGTCTCAGTAGCTTCCCCTCTCTGTTGTTTTAGAACTGGCTCTTTATACCCAACTCACAGGCCCACTGAGATAAACACACACACACAGGCAGGCAGGCAGGCAGGCAGGCAGGCAGGCAGGCAGGCAGGCACACAGACAATGAAAAATGAAGGATTTGTACAGCTGCCTATTTATGAGCTGCAAAAAAGCAATGACATGCTCAGAGCTGTGACCAACATGATGGTGCAGCAGTCGCATAACAGCCTGTCACCTGGATCTGGGTCTGGATCTGGGTCTGGGTCTGGGTAGAGCAGAGTAGAGAACATAGGAGAGCAGAGTAGAGTAGTAGTGTAGAGTAGAGCAGAGTAGAGTAGAGCACAGTAGAGTAGAGCATAGTAGAGTAGAGCACAGTAGAGTAGAGTAGAATAGAGTGGAGAGAACATGGGAGAGCAGAGTAGAGCATATGAAGAAGCAGTAACAGATGTATCTGCTTTAAGCAGCTCTGAATCCTCCACTATCCTTGATTGGTCAGGATAGACTGATTGTGATTGGTCAGGATTGATTCGATTTGATTGGTCCTCTGGGTTTTTCTGACATACATGACCTCTCTGCAGACGACCCAGCAGACAACCCTCTCCTCCTCTCCTCCTCCTCTCCTCTCTCTTCCCTTTCTCCTCTCCTCTCCTCATCCTGACATACAGGATTGTGTGTCATTGTCTGCTAGATGCTGTAATTCTGGGCGTGTTCCGACAGGGTCTGGTTACCTTGACCACAGCTCTTATCAATAGCCACGACAACTGATCCTGTCTGTTTACAAACTGATTTATTAGACTGTCTCACCTGTGTGTAGTGTATATGCACACACACACACAAGCATACACACATAGCCACGGTGATGAGTGTGTGAGTGTGTGTGGGTGGGAGGGGGGTGGAGGAGGAGGGTGATGAGTGTGTGTGGGTGGAGGGTGGAGGAGGAGGGTGATGAGTGTGTGTGGGTGGGGGGGTGGAGGAGGAGGGTGATGAGTGTGTGTGGGTGGGAGGGGGGGTGGAGGAGGAGGGTGATGAGTGTGTGTGGGTGGGAGGGGGGTGGAGGAGGAGGGTGATGAGTGTGTGTGGGTGGAGGGTGGAGGAGGAGGGTGATGAGTGTGTGTGGGTGGGGGGGGGGGGTGGAGGAGGATGGTGATGAGTGTGTGTGGGTGGAGGGTGGAGGAGGAGGGTGATGAGTGTGTGTGGGTGGGAGGGGGGTGGAGGAGGAGGGTGATGAGTGTGTGTGGGTGGAGGGTGGAGGAGGAGGGTGATGAGTGTGTGTGGGTGGGGGGGTGGAGGAGGAGGGTGATGAGTGTGTGTGGGTGGGAGGGGGGGTGGAGGAGGAGGGTGATGAGTGTGTGTGGGTGGGTGGAGGAGGAGGGTGATGAGTGTGTGTGGGTGGGAGGGGGGTGGAAGAGGAGGGTGATGAGTGTGTGTGGGTGGAGGAGGAGGGTGATGAGTGTGTGTGGGTGGAGGAGGAGGGTGATGAGTGTGTGTGGGTGGGTGGGTGGGAGGGAGATGGAAGCAATCACTCTGAGGTGCGTGGTGCAATCTTATGATGAATAGCATAGAATGAAATGATTGAAAGAAGGTATGGATAAATGAATGAATATCTTAGTGGGGGCTTTACATCTGTGTTATTGTGCTGCAGTGGTTGATAGAAGGGACTAGAAACACAATTTGTAATAAATCCTGAATGTACAGAGCTTGTATGGAACACTGCTGTTTCAGTAGGCCTTCTTCATGAGTCAGCATTCATCTACGTTTATTTTCCGCTCAGTAGCATTTTATAGGATGTCGGGTGACCCAGGTGACACCTGTCTTCCTGGTGAGGATGCTGAATCTAGTTCTCTACACTCACAGCTGAGAGGTGGAGATGACTGTTATTCTCCAGGGGTGGGGGGGTGGGGGGGGGGTGGAGATGGGGAGGGGGGAGACTTGATTTTAGAAGTTTTAAAAGGGACAGGGCTCGTCTGCAGGACTGTGAAAGTGCCATGTTTAGACAGCTGGCAGCTCCCTGAGACAGCACTCTAAAACCCTTTTTGAACTGAGCACACACACTCCCCCGCTCCAGGATGGTGGGAGGGCTCGGAGCAAGGTTATGTAAGGAGTGTGAACCTCCTGGGTCGTCCTGGCCTAGCACAGAGGGGATGGGGGGAGGCAGAATGGAACAGAGGGAGGGGAGGATTGACAGAGCAGGGGAGGTACAGCCAGGGAGAGGCAGGGGGCAGGACATGGAGGTAGGGGGAGTCAGGGAGAGGTAGGGAGAGGAAGGGAGAGGTAGGGAGAGGAAGGGAGAGGAAGGGAGAGGAAGGGAGAGGTAGGGAGAGGAAGGGAGAGGTAGGGAGAGGAAGGGAGAGGTAGGGAGAGGAAGGGAGAGGTAGGGAGAGGAAGGGAGAGGTAGGGAGAGGAAGGGAGAGGAAGGGAGAGTCGGGGGGAGGTAGGGAGAGGAAGGGAGAGGAAGGGAGAGGTAGGGAGAGGAAGGGAGAGGTAGGGAGAGGAAGGGAGAGGAAGGGAGAGTCGGGGGGAGGTAGGGAGAGGAAGGGAGAGGAAGGGAGAGTCAGGGGGAGGTAGGGAGAGGAAGGGAGAGGAAGGGAGAGTCAGGGGGAGGTAGTAACGGGGAACTAGTCGGAGGTATGGGGCAGGACATGGACGTAGGGGGAGTCAGGGGGAGGTAGGGAGAGTCAGGGGGAGGTAGGGAGAGTCAGGGGGAGGTAGGGAGAGTCAGGGGGAGGTAGGGAGAGTCAGGGGGAGGTAGGGGGAGTCAGGGGGAGGTAGGGGGAGTCAGGGGGAGGTAGGGAGAGTCAGGGGGAGGTAGGGGGAGTCAGGGGGAGGTAGGGAGAGTCAGGGGGAGTCAGGGGGAGGTAGGGAGAGTCAGGGGGAGGTACAGGGCAGGACATGGAGGTAGGGGGAGTCAGGGGGAGGTAGGGAGAGTCAGGGGGAGGTAGGGGGAGTCAGGGGGAGGTAGGGAGAGTCAGGGGGAGGTAGGGGGAGTCAGGGGGAGGTAGGGGGAGTCAGGGGGAGGTAGGGAGAGTCAGGGGGAGGTAGGGAGAGTCAGGGGGAGGTACAGGGCAGGACATGGAGGTAGGGGGAGTCAGGGGGAGGTAGGGAGAGTCAGGGGGAGGTAGGGGGAGTCAGGGGGAGGTAGGGAGAGTCAGGGGGAGGTAGGGGGAGTCAGGGGGAGGTAGGGAGAGTCAGGGGGAGGTAGGGAGAGGAAGGGAGAGGTAGGGGGAGTCAGGGGGAGGTAGGGAGAGGAAGGGAGAGGTAGGGAGAGGAAGGGAGAGGTAGGGAGAGGAAGGGAGAGGTAGGGAGAGGAAGGGAGAGGAAGGGAGAGTCGGGGGGAGGTAGGGAGAGGAAGGGAGAGGAAGGGAGAGGTAGGGAGAGGAAGGGAGAGGTAGGGAGAGGAAGGGAGAGGAAGGGAGAGTCGGGGGGAGGTAGGGAGAGGAAGGGAGAGGAAGGGAGAGTCAGGGGGAGGAAGGGAGAGGAAGGGAGAGTCGGGGGGAGGTAGGGAGAGGAAGGGAGAGTCAGGGGGAGGTAGTAACGGGGAACTAGTCGGAGGTATGGGGCAGGACATGGACGTAGGGGGAGTCAGGGGGAGGTAGGGAGAGTCAGGGGGAGGTAGGGAGAGTCAGGGGGAGGTAGGGGGAGTCAGGGGGAGGTAGGGGGAGTCAGGGGGAGGTAGGGAGAGTCAGGGGGAGGTAGGGGGAGTCAGGGGGAGGTAGGGGGAGTCAGGGGGAGGTAGGGGGAGTCAGGGGGAGGTAGGGAGAGTCAGGGGGAGGTAGGGAGAGTCAGGGGGAGGTAGGGGGAGTCAGGGGGAGGTAGGGGGAGTCAGGGGGAGGTAGGGAGAGTCAGGGGGAGGTAGGGGGAGTCAGGGGGAGGTAGGGGGAGTCAGGGGGAGGTAGGGAGAGTCAGGGGGAGGTAGGGAGAGTCAGGGGGAGGTAGGGGGAGTCAGGGGGAGGTAGGGGGAGTCAGGGGGAGGTAGGGAGAGTCAGGGGGAGGTAGGGGGAGTCAGGGGGAGGTAGGGAGAGTCAGGGGGAGGTAGGGAGAGTCAGGGGGAGGTAGGGGGAGTCAGGGGGAGGTACAGGGCAGGACATGGACGTAGGGGGAGTCAGGGGGAGGTAGGGAGAGTCAGGGGGAGGTAGGGAGAGTCAGGGGGAGGTAGGGGGAGTCAGGGGGAGGTAGGGAGAGTCAGGGGGAGGTAGGGAGAGTCAGGGGGAGGTAGGGGGAGTCAGGGGGAGGTAGGGAGAGTCAGGGGGAGGTAGGGAGAGTCAGGGGGAGGTAGGGAGAGTCAGGGGGAGGTAGGGAGAGTCAGGGGGAGGTAGGGGGAGTCAGGGGGAGGTAGGGAGAGTCAGGGGGAGGTAGGGAGAGTCAGGGGGAGGTAGGGGGAGTCAGGGGGAGGTAGGGGGAGTCAGGGGGAGGTAGGGAGAGTCAGGGGGAGGTAGGGGGAGTCAGGGGGAGGTAGGGGGAGTCAGGGGGAGGTAGGGAGAGTCAGGGGGAGGTAGGGGGAGTCAGGGGGAGGTAGGGGGAGTCAGGGGGAGGTAGGGAGAGTCAGGGGGAGGTAGGGGGAGTCAGGGGGAGGTAGGGAGAGTCAGGGGGAGGTAGGGAGAGTCAGGGGGAGGTAGGGGGAGTCAGGGGGAGGTAGGGAGAGTCAGGGGGAGGTAGGGGGAGTCAGGGGGAGGTAGGGAGAGTCAGGGGGAGGTAGGGGGAGTCAGGGGGAGGTAGGGAGAGTCAGGGGGAGGTAGGGAGAGTCAGGGGGAGGTAGGGAGAGTCAGGGGGAGTCAGGGGGAGGTAGGGAGAGTCAGGGGGAGGTACAGGGCAGGACATGGAGGTAGGGGGAGTCAGGGGGAGGTAGGGAGAGTCAGGGGGAGGTAGGGGGAGTCAGGGGGAGGTAGGGAGAGTCAGGGGGAGGTAGGGGGAGTCAGGGGGAGGTAGGGGGAGTCAGGGGGAGGTAGGGAGAGTCAGGGGGAGGTAGGGGGAGTCAGGGGGAGGTAGGGGGAGTCAGGGGGAGGTAGGGAGAGTCAGGGGGAGGTAGGGGGAGTCAGGGGGAGGTACAGGGCAGGACATGGAGGTAGGGGGAGTCAGGGGGAGGTAGGGGGAGTCAGGGGGAGGTAGGGAGAGTCAGGGGGAGGTAGGGGGAGTCAGGGGGAGGTAGGGGGAGTCAGGGGGAGGTACAGGGCAGGACATGGAGGTAGGGGGAGTCAGGGGGAGGTAGGGAGAGTCAGGGGGAGGTAGGGGGAGTCAGGGGGAGGTAGGGAGAGTCAGGGGGAGGTAGGGGGAGTCAGGGGGAGGTAGGGAGAGTCAGGGGGAGGTAGGGGGAGTCAGGGGGAGGTAGGGGGAGTCAGGGGGAGGTAGGGAGAGTCAGGGGGAGGTAGGGGGAGTCAGGGGGAGGTACAGGGCAGGACATGGAGGTAGGGGGAGTCAGGGGGAGGTAGGGAGAGTCAGGGGGAGGTAGGGAGAGTCAGGGGGAGGTAGGGAGAGTCAGGGGGAGGTAGGGGGAGTCAGGGGGAGGTAGGGAGAGTCAGGGGGAGGTAGGGGGAGTCAGGGGGAGGTAGGGAGAGTCAGGGGGAGGTAGGGGGAGTCAGGGGGAGGTAGGGGGAGTCAGGGGGAGGTAGGGAGAGTCAGGGGGAGGTAGGGGGAGTCAGGGGGAGGTACAGGGCAGGACATGGAGGTAGGGGGAGTCAGGGGGAGGTAGGGAGAGTCAGGGGGAGGTAGGGAGAGTCAGGGGGAGGTACAGGGCAGGACATCGAGGTAGGGGGAGTCAGGGGGAGGGAACAAGCGTGTGTTTGGGTAAGCATTATAAGGTAACACCTGTGGAGTACACCCATCTATTACTGTGACAAGGGAAGGCACGGCCACCCTCCTAAACATTGATCTGTAGGGAGAGAGCTGGCACACACGCCAGTCTGTCATGCTGCCAGCCCAGCCTCAGCCCTGAGGGGGGGGGGGGAGGGGGAGGGGGGCGAGGAGGAGAGGAAAATTGGGGAGAGGAGGTAGAGGAATGAAAGATGAAAGATGCCTTGCCAAGTGCTGAGTAACCACTGCCTCTTAGCAGTTACACACTGGTAAACACACACACGCTCACCACAGACACACATTCACACACACCACAGACACACATTCACACACACCACAGACACACTTTCACACACACCACAGACACACTTTCACACACACCACAGACACACATTCACACACACCACAGACACACATTCACACACACCACAGACACACATTCACACACACCACAGACACACTTTCAAACACACACTGTGGCCACCGCTGAGAGACACGCAGGCGTGACACATGGACAAAAAGACTGCAGGGAGGGTCTATTCAAAAGGTAAACTAGAAATGAAAAGAACCACAGAATGTTCCTTCTCTGAGGGAGTCATCCGGCTTGTCTCTCTGGGACCAGAGACTGGCCCGGCCATGGAGCAGGAGGCACAACACCTTAACCAGCAACACAACACCTTAACAACACAGCACCTTAACCAGCAACACAACACCTTAACAACACAGCACCTTAACCAGCAACACAATACCTTAACAACACAACACCTTAACCAGCAACACAACACCTTAACAACACAACACTTTAACCAGCAACACAACACCTTAACAACACAACACCTTAACCAGCAACACAACACCTTAACAACACAACACTTTAACCAGCAACACAACACCTTAACCAGCAACACAACACCTTTACAACACAACACCTTAACCAGCAACACAGTACCTTAACAACACAACACCTTAACCAGCAACACAACACCTTTACAACACCTTAACCAGCAACACAACACCTTTACAACACAACACCTTAACCAGCAACACAACATCTTAACAACACAACACCTTAACAACACAACACCTTAACCAACAACACAACAACTTAACAACACAACACCTTAACCAGCAACACAACAACTTAACAACACAATACCTTAACCAACAACACAACATCTTAACCAACAACACAACACCTTTACAACACAACACCTTAACCAACAACACAACACCTTTACAACACAACACCTTGACCAGCAACACAACACCTTAACCAACAACACAACACCTTAACCAGCAACACAACACCTTTACAACACAACACCTTTACAACACAACACAACACCTTTACAACACAACACTTTAACCAGCAACACAACACCTTTACAACACAACACCTTGACCAGCAACACAACACCTTAACCAACAACACAACACCTTAACCAGCAACACAACACCTTTACAACACAACACCTTTACAACACAACACCTTAACCAACAACACAACACCTTTACAACACAACACCTTGACCAGCAACACAACACCTTAACCAACAACACAACACCTTAACCAGCAACACAACACCTTTACAACACAACACCTTTACAACACAACACCTTTACAACACAACACTTTAACCAGCAACACAACACCTTTACAACACAACACCTTGACCAGCAACACAACACCTTAACCAACAACACAACAACTTAACCAGCAACACAACACCTTTACAACACAACACCTTTACAACACAACACAACACCTTTACAACACAACACTTTAACCAGCAACACAACACCTTTACAACGCAACACCTTAACCAGCAACACAACACCTTTACAACACAAAACCTTTACAACACAACACATTAACCAGCAGCACAACACCTTTACAACACAACACATTTACAACACAAAACCTTTACAACACAACACATTAACCAGCAGCACAACACCTTTACAACACAAAACCTTAACCAGCAACACAACAGCTTAACCAACAGCACAGCCTTCTGGTGAGAGTAGAGATGCTTATCCAGCTTCCTTCCTGTCTGCTCTGCTCCTTAGTAGAGGACCTGTGTGTTCATTAGAGGATAGCTACGAGGGGTACTGACGTATCCGCTGCAACACACACACACACCCACACACACACGCACACACATGTACGGCTGGGTGACACCATGCCCCCACCTCTCATATGCTAAAATCTGGAGTTGCTCGACAGGGTCTCAACTTGATGGCTCTCGCACCCCATTGTGTAACTTACTGTAGCATTGCTAGTCATATGTTGATAAGGGTCAAGATTTGGTCTGATTGGTTGTTCTTGGGTATAAAGAGAATTGTGAAGCATTGTTATGTGGATTCTTGATCTCCTGAGACCTTCTCCTCAGCTCTGGCTTGTCCTTGTACTTCTCCTTCCTCACCTCTTGTTGTCTCTCTGGTTTACAATAATCATGGTAGCATAGAGTTAACCTTCATTTTGTGACATGTTTACCTTGTAATTGATTTCATTTATTTGCAATGTTATTAAATGTTTATTTAACCTTACTTTGACCATTCTTGCTCTGATTTAACCCATAGACTCAAATAACTGTAATTCCATTGGTATTGGCATAATTTGGTTCATGTAATACACTGTTCAGTTTACTATCTTCCTTTAAACCATAGGGGAATTAGTTTTGGTTGGTTGGCCAATATTTACCCCCCTACACACACACAAACAGTACATATGCGGCCACTCTCTCCTTCCTCTCTTTCTTCCTCTCTTATCTCTTCTCTCGTTGGGTGACATGCGGTGTGTTGCCGTGTCACTGGCCAATCAGACCAGTCAGTGCAGAGCCCTCAGCCCCAACATCTGCTCATCCTGCTGATCAGGGATCCATAACACACACACACATATGCACTGTCTCTGTCTCTCTCTCTCTCACACACATATGCTCTCTCTCTCTCTCTCTCTCTCTCTCTCTCTCTCTCTCTCTCTCTCTCTCACACACACAAACACACACATATGCACTGTCTCTCTCTCTCTCACACACACACACACACACACACACACACACATGCACTATCTCTCTCACACACACCCACACAATCTTTCGCTCTCTCTCTCTCTCTCACACACACACACACACATATGCTCTCTCACACGCACACACATATGCAAACACACATGCATAAACACACGCACACACTGGCACCAGAAGTCCTGGAGGGTGAAGGAGACTGGGAAAGGAGAGAGGGAGGGATGGGAGGATGGAGGGAGGGAGGAGAGGATGGAGGGAGGGAGAGAGGGAAGATGGAGGGAGGGAGGGAGGAGAGGATGGAGGGAGAGAGGGAAGATGGAGGGATGGAGGGAGAGAGGGAAGAGGGAGGGAGGGCGGGAGGATGGAGGGAGGGAGGGAGGGAGAGAGGGAAGATGGAGGGAGGGAGGGAGGGAGGGAGGAGAGGATGGAGGGAGGGAGGGAGGGAGGAGAGGATGGAGGGAGGAAAGCAGGGACAGTATCACATATCTTCCCTGTCCCCTGGGTCTGTGGGTCAACCTGACCTGCAGCCTGTCTGTGTAGTTGACGTGTCCTACAACAAGACTCTCTCCTTCTCTCCATGTCACTTTCTATCTCCTTCCTCTCTCTCCCTCTCTCTCTCTCTCCCTCTCTCCCTCTCTCTCCCTCTCTCTGTCTCCCTCTCTGTCTCCCTCCCTCTGTCTCCCTCTCTCTCCCTCCCTCCCTCCCTCCCTCCCTCTGTCTCCCTCTCTGTCTCCCTCCTTCTGTCTCCCTCTCTGTCTCCCTCTCTCTTCTCAGCCTCTGTCTGACAGCTTGTTGACTGACAGGCTGGTTTAGCCTGGCCCTTGACAGCTGAGTCCCTCTGCTGTCTGCCCTCCTGTCTGTCTGTCTGTCTGCCCTCCTGTCTGTTAGCCAGTCTGTCCTCCTGCCTGTCTGTCTGTTAGCCAGTCTGTCCTCCTGTCTGTCTGTCTGTCCTCCTGTCTGTCTGTTAGCCAGTATGTCCTCCTGTCTGTCTGTCTGTTCGCCGGTCTGTCCTCCTGTCTGTCTGTCCTCCTGTCTGTCTGTCTGTCTGTCTGTCTGTCTGTCTGTCTGTCTGTTAGCCGGTCTGTCCTCCTGTCTGTCAGCCTGTCTCTCAGTATGTATGTATGTTCTTCCTATTCTTATGCCCCTAGTTGCACATGCAACCCCAATTCTTTTTTTGATACAGCGTGTACCATTTATTGCACAGTAATGTTTGCTCAATTATGTCATAGCAGGTGTTCCTAGCTCCACAGCTCAGCCTATCATGTTCTTCCCTGACCTGCTACCCTGCCTGTGTGCTGACGGTTGATTGGATGGCCCAAGGTCACCTGGGATTGGGCTCTCCATATTCATGAGCACCAAGGCAAGGCAGGTTTGGTAGACCAGTAGACAACAGCTGAAACCCAGACAGACCCTGGTACATAACAGTGGATTTAAATAAAGAAAAAGTACTAGAAAACAGCAATAGAGTTTAGTCAGCCTCAATAGACAGTAGACAGCAGAATCCTGTAGACAGCAGTAGACTCCAGTAGACAGCAGTAGACAGCAGTAGACTACAGTAGACAGTAGACTCCAGTAGACAGTATGATGAGAGTGGATATCAGTTGAGCTAGTGAGTTCGCTGCTTGTCTCGGTGATTGATCTGTTTACTCCTCTGAGGCATCACAGTGCTTTACCGGAGGTGTGTGTGTGTGTGTGTGTGTGCGTGTGTGTGTTTGTGTGCGTTTGTCTCACCTCTGTCTGATGTCCCTAGAGCAAATTCCTCCTGACAGTCATATGGCAGATGCCCCCCCCCCTTCTCTCTTCCATCTCTACTAGAGATGGAAGAGAGAAAAGAAGTGAGGGAGGGAAAGAAAAGAAGGGGGAGAGAGAAAGGGAGGAGGGAGGGATGAAGGAGAAAGAGGGGGTTGGTGGAGAGAGAGGGTGGGAAGGATGGAAGAGAGAGAGGGGTGTAGAGCGATGGACAGAGGGGTTTAGGGAGGGGAGGGGTGTAGGAGAGAGAGGGGGATAGGGAGGGAAGGAGATAGGGAGGGATGGAGGAGAGAGAGGGGGATGGGGAAGGATGGAGGAGAGAGAGGGGGATAGGGAGGGAAGGGGAGAGAGAGGGGGATAGGGAGGGAAGGGGAGAGAGAGGGGGATAGGGAGGGAAGGGGAGAGAGGGGGATAGGGAGGGAAGGGGAGAGAGAGGGAAGGGGAGAGAGAGGGGGATAGGGAGGGAAGGGGAGAGAGAGGGGAGAGAGAGGGGGATAGGGAGGGAAGGGGAGAGAGGGGGATAGGGAGGGAAGGGGAGAGAGAGGGAAGGGGAGAGAGAGGGGGATAGGGAGGGAAGGGGAG
>NC_085023.1:3616340-3628840 GCF_963692335.1 Osmerus eperlanus | reverse complement strand
GGAAGGACAAACTGGGCGGCTGGGATCACAGATGACCTTCAGCACCACGACACAGACAGCTCAGAATAGAGAAACCCAACTCCCTGTGTGATCTCTGTGTTAAAGTGTGTGTGTGTGTGTGTGTGTGTGTGTATGTGTGTGTGTGTGTGTGCATGTGTTATGGCCTGTGTGTGTATGTGCGTGTGTTTCCATTCCTCGTAATCACCTCCAGAGCCTGGGGGTCTAGGTCTGTTTGTTAAAGACAACAAAGACAGCCTCAGTCAGACAGCGTATGCTGCCAGACATACAGATGAACCTGTTATGACCTGTGTAACCTGCCCTCTCCACCATCAACTGCCCTCTCCACCCCCCTCCCCTACTCCCTCCACCCTCCCCTGCCCACCACCCTCTCCTGCTGCCCTCCACCCTGGACAAAATCTGGAAATTCAATTTGTTATGCCTTAGTACCAAGAAGGATAGAGAGATGAGAGAGAGGAATGAAGGATGGAGGAATGAGCGAGGGGAAGGAAAGATGGAGAGATGGGAGATGGAGGGATAGAGAGATGGAGGAAGGGGAAGGAAGGAGGGTTGAGGAGATGGAGATTTAAAGAGGGAAATGTAGAGGCCGAGAGCTGGAATAGAGGAAGAATGAAGAGATTGATGTGGCTGTGGATGATAGGACCCCTGTGGTACTGTCGTTATCACAGCTGAAAACACCATCAAGGAGATACCTCATCCTGCTGGGGGGGGGGACGGGGACGACACAGACACACACACACACACACACACACAGACACACACACACACACAGACAGACACACATACAGACACACATACAGACACACATACACACACAGACACACACACACACACACACACACACACACAGACACACATACAGACACACACACAGACACACACAGACACACACACAGACCCACAGACAGACACAGGAATACACACTTGTCTTACTTAGCCTTACAACCAAACACATCAGATAATACATGTTGTTCAGTGTTGAATAATGATCCTCGTGTTGTCCTGCTGGGCCTTATCTTACGGCTTACTGACTTACTGACTGGCTGGCTGGCTGATTGACAAGCTGACTGGCTGGCTGATTGACAAGCTGATTGTCTGTCTGTCTGGCTGATTGACAAGCTGACTTATTTGCTGGCTGGCTGGCTGGCTGGCTGGCTGGCTGGCTGAAAGACTGGCTTGATGTTTTACTGGCTGTCTGACAGACTGACTTGTTGGTTGGCTGGCTGACATAATGTCTGATTGGCTGGCTGATTGACAACCTGACTTATTAGCTGGCTGGCTGCCTGATTGGCAACCTGACTTATTAGCTGGCTGGCTTGGTGATTGACTAGCTGGCTTGCTGGCTGATTGGCTGGCTGATTGGCTGGCTGGCTGATTGACAAGCTGACTCATTTGCTGGTTGTCTGACTTAATGTCTGAATTAGTACGAATAAATTAGTTTTAGAAGCAGTAGTAGAGCAGATCGTAAAAATGGTGAACATGCAGATGTCAAAATATATTTATAAAGAATTTATATTTATTTTAAGTAAATATTAACAATATTAACAAATTATATTATGTATTGGATATGAAATATGATTTGTTTCAGTGAACAAAATGAAATGGTCTAACTCAGAGAAAGACAGAAACTATCCTTGGGTCAAGCTAACAGAGTTGAGTCTAGTAATGGAATCTAAATACAGAATATGTAGTCAATGATGAACTTCCTTTTCAAATCCTAAACATAGCTCACGCTAAGACAGGGAGAGGAGAGCGTCAGATTGTAGCTACGTCTGATCAGGGTTGATCAACATGAGTTAGAGGCCTCTGTTCATGTCCGAGGCTCATTTGAAGAAGGTCTTTACAAAGGACGAATAACCAAGTATTTGGCTGCAGGGATGGTGAGACTGAGTCTGTGTGACTTCAGTCAGAGTTCACAATGAGGATTTAGTTTTGGAATTTCTTTGAAAAAAGTCTTTATGACGCCTGGACTGTTGTTTGAGGAAACTCAGGTTAGCAGCGTGTCTTGGCGAGATCCTTCGTAATGTAGGAGGTGATTGGTCAGAGAGAAATTGGGTAGAGAAATCGGGTCGTCCAAACTCTTCCACTTCCCTTCTGATGGTGTGAACCGGTGCATAAGAATGTTCATATTGTAATGACCAGCCTAGGTCCGAAAGCAACAGGCTTATTCACGGTAACACAGGCTACTGTTTGGCCATAGCCTACGCCAAATGAACTAACAGAAGGGTACTAGCACACACAGAACAATCACGACCAGCTCTTGAAAACCCAGGCGTAAGAGAGAGCGCTAAAAAGGTCAAACCTGGTCCTAACAATGCCCCATCCCTTCAGCCCAACCCCCCCATGCCCCTCCACCAACCACCAGGATGCCCTGCAACCGAACATTCCGTGCATTCCTGTGATTGGCAGATGGCAGGTTGATCGGCATGTCAGACCCCGCGAACACTGAACAATGGCCACAAAACACAACAGCCCAACATGCCACACACATCTGTCTGTGCGGGTCGCTACACAGCCCCCCCACCACAAAGTCCCTCGTCCCCGAGGGAACAAACAAAGTCTTTGAAGCTTTGAACCCGGAGGTCTCCTTTGCCTGCGTGACCGTGTAGTTTGCAGAGCGTCCAGATGTGGAACAGGAGGCTCCGCCCGTGGCAGAGGGCTGACCCTCTGAGAACCAGGGGACGAGGGCAGTGATATGGGGGACAAGGAAGCAGGAACGGGGAATACAGTCCATGGCTCCGGGGAACCACACGGGGATACAGGGAGGGAGACAGGGGGCGTGGGCCGTCTGGAGCCTGGTTCGGTGGCGCTTGGGGGTGGGTGCCTGGGGAATGTCATGGCCAGAGAGGGGAATTGTGGGGGTCCCTGGGGTTTGGGGGGAAGATGCCCCTCTGTATGGGGCTAACCTGTCCCGGTGCAGTGTCACCTCCCCCTGGGAGGAAGCTGCACCCGGTAAACCACCTCCCCTACCCTCTCCAGGACGCTGCAGGGTCCCACCCAGTGACTGTCCAACTTGGGGCATCTGCCCTTTTTCCTTAGGGGACTGTAAACCCAGACCAGCTCCCCAGCCACAAAGTGCCTACCCCGGGTGTGCACGTCGTAGTTCCTCTTCTGCCTCACGCCTGCATTCACCAGTTGCCCCCTGGCGAAGGTGTGGGCTGTCTCCAGCCGGTCCTGGAGTCTCCGGGCATACTCCAGCCCCGGGGGAACAGGAGGGCTATCCAGGGGCCGACCAAACGCCATCTCCGCAGGGGTGCGGATCTCTCTCCCCAGCATGAGGAGGGCAGGCGTGCAGGAGGTGGAATCTTGGACAGCGGAGCGGCATGCCATGAGGACCATAGGCAGGTGCTTGTCCCAGTCACGCTGGTGTTTGACAGAGACGATGGCCAGTTGCTGTCCCAACGTTTTGTTGAAGCGTTCCACGAGGCCATCACTTTGAGGATGGAGAGGGGAGTGCAGGTCTTGTGCATACCCAGCCTCTCACACATGGTGGCGAACACACGGGACTCAAAGTTTCTGCCTTGGTCGCTGTGGATCGCCTCTGCAGCTCCAAACCTGCTGAACATCCCCGCTGTCAGGGCGTCGACGATGGTCTCTGCCTCCTGGTCAGGCAGAGCATAGGCCTCAGGCCATTTTGTGAAATAGTCCATGGCCGTGAGCACCCAGCGCTTTCCACTGTCTGTGGTGGGGAACGGCCCAACTACATCCACTCCCACCCTCCCCATGGGAGCCCCCACTGGGAACTGTTGGAGCTGAGCGTGAGGGCGGCCTGTGGGGCCCTTTCTGGCTGTGCAGTTGTCACAGCAGCGGCAAAAGTCCTCAACATCCCTCTTGTGCTGCCCCCAGTAAAAGCCCTGACGGAGGCGGCGGAGTGTTTTTGTGACTCCAAAGTGTCCAGTCCCCACCCCCCCATGAGTACTCTGGAGCACAGCCTCCCACAATGCTTTTGGGACCACCACCTGCCACCTCTCCTCCCCTGTAGCTGACTCCTTCCATGCCCGCTGGAGCACGCCATCCGCCAGCCGCAGTCTCTCAAACTTTGACCACAACCCTTTGGTTGCATGTGAGAGCGCTGTTACCTCTTCCCATGGTTGCCTCACCTGTGCCTCTACCCACTGTAGCACTGGCTGTAGGTCTGCATCCCGTCCCTGCTGCTCCCCCCATGCAGCCACGTCGACAGTCTGCAGCTCACAGCTGACAGGCCCGCTCACCCGACACTCTTTGTCACAGACCCCCTCCTCTGCACACAGCTCCCTCTCCCGTCCCTCTTTCCGCTCACAGTGGCGGCAACCGTCTGCAGTAAAGGGCCGGCGGGACATGGCGTCGGCGTTGGAGTGGCGTGCCCCTGCCCTGTGCACCACTGTGAAGTCATACGACTGAAGCTCTTCCAACCAGCGAGCCACCTGACCCTCAGGCTCTCTGAAAGACATGAGCCACTGGAGAGAAGAGTGATCAGTCCTAACAGTAAATGGCAGGCCACCCAGGTAGTACTTGAAGTTTCTGACAGAAGCCACAACAGCCAAGAGCTCCCTCCGGGTGACACAGTAGCGGTGCTCGTGTTTGTCAAAGGTTTTACTGAAGTACGCCACCACTCTCTCCCCCTCTGCCCCCACCTGGGCCAGCACCCCACCCATGCCCACATTGCTCGCGTCTGTGTCCAGGATAAAGGGCAAGGTGAGGTCAGGGGGGGCGAGCACGGGGGCCCCGCTCAGTGCCTGTTTTAGGGCGTTGAAGGCCTTGTCACACTCCATTGTCCAAGTGAAGGCCTTGTCCTTCAGAAGCAGGAGGTTCAGGGGAGCAGCGATGCTTGAGAAGCCCCGTACAAACCTCCTGTAGTAAGAGGCCAGGCCCAAGAAGCTCTTCAGCTGTCGCTGGTCGGTGGGGATGGGCCAGTCTCGGACAGCCCCCACCTTGTCTTCCATGGTGCTGATCCCCTCCTTCCCCACTCGATGGCCCAAGAAGCACACCTCCCTCCTCATGAAGTGGCACTTCTCGGGGTGGAGCTTCAGACCTGCGCCAGCCACCCGCTCCAGCACACACCGTAGCGCCCCCAGGGCTGACTGGAAAGAGCTGCCATGGGCCAGGATGTCATCCAGGTAAACTAGACACTGCTGTCGGGGAATGCCATCCAGCACCCTGTCCATCAAACGCTCAAACGTAGCTGGCGCGTTGCACAGGCCGAAGCACAGGACCGTGAACTGCCAGTGTCCTCTGTTAGTGGAGAACGCAGTTTTGGCTCTGGCCTCTGGGGAGAGAGGCACCTGCCAATAGCCACTGCGGAGGTCTAGTGAGGAGAACCAGGAGGACCCCCTAACCAGGTCCAGTGACTCATCGATACGAGGTAAAGGGTATGAGTCCTTCCTGGTTACCTCATTCAGCCGCCTGTAGTCCGCACAGAACCTCAGCTTGCCTCCCTTCTTAGGAACCATGACGACTGGTGCCGCCCAGGGGCTGTCAGAGGGTTGATGAAACCCGCCGGCTGCATCTCCAACACAGCCTTGTCTGCCGCCTCCTGGCGTGCCAGCGGGATACGGCAGGATGGCATCTTGATGGGTCGAGCATCACCTGTGTCAATATCATGCGATTAGTCTGACCCACCTCATCTTCACTCAGCGCAAAGCTGTCTCTGAATTCAAACAGCAACTGCCACAACTGTTCCTGCTGCTCGGGGTCGAGACCAAGACAGTTCCTCTCCCATATTTTCCTCACTGCAGACTGTGTCCCACAACCCCAGCAGACCCTGGGACCAGGGCGTGTGTTTTGTGCCGCCTGTAGTGACACAGCCCGAATCAGCTCTGTCATCTCAGCCACCCATGCAGGCTTTTCCGGCTCTGGGCTGCTCTGACCCCCAGCCCGCACAGAGGGTCTGTCCCCCTGCAACCCCATCACAGCCCCAGCTGAAGCCCCAGCCCCCAGTAGTTCCCTCTCCAAAGCCATCTCCAAGGCTACCTGCAGTGACTCAGGATGAGCCAACTGGGTCTGTATGCGCAGCTCCGTAGGAGAGAGCGCCTGTAAGAACTAGTCGCGTGCCAGCTCGTTCTGCACGGAGGGGGGCATGTGAGCATATGCCCGACGAGAGAGGCTCTCAATGTCATTAGCCAGCACCCGCAGAGACTCTCCAGGCTGCATGCGTCTACTACTCAGTTCAGAGCGCAGCAGCCCAGGCTGCACACACTGTCCATAGCGCCTTCTCAGGGCTCCAACTAAAGCGCCATAGTCATGTCTGTCCGCGGGGCTAAGCAATAGCAAACAGGCTAGAGCATCATCCGTGAGGCATAGAGCCAACTGCAGTGCCCTATCTTCATCCGACCACCCCCGGAAATGAGCCAACAGTTCAAACTGAGCATGAAAAGCTTCCCAATCCGCTTTACCGGAATACTTTGGGGTCTTAACAGACACGGAAGAAAGCGGGGACTGGGCGCCGCCATGTTTGTTTACCATCCGAGCCCCAGATTCCTCTTCCCGCCGAAACGTCGACGTCACCACTTCGGTCCGCCCACCAGAATCCGCGCGAAGCACAGTTGAAGAAGCAGGCCCGCTTCAGCCGCCATCGCCCTAACGTCCTCCCTCAAGCGGCCTCTGCGTTCCGACGCCCCGGCGATCCCCTCAGCCATATCCTCCGACGTCCATGCACACGCACCTCCTTGGCCGTAATCGTCCTCCACTTTCACCTTCGGAGTCCCTCGAAGCATGATCGACTCCTGTTCGGCCACGGTAGCTAGCCACAGAAGTCAGCTAGCTAGCTGACTAACTTTCCCTACGTTTTTACTTCTGACACCAATGTAATGACCAGCCTAGGTCCGAAAGCAGCAGGCATGCGATGACGTTACAGGATCTGAATCGTTTATTCACGGTAACACAGGCTACTGTTTGGCCATAGCCTACGCCAAATCAACTAACAGAAGGGTACTAGCACACACAGAACAATCACGACCAGCTCTTGAAAACCCAGGCGTAAGAGAGAGCGCTAAAAAGGTCAAACCTGGTCCTAACAATGCCCCATCCCTTCAGCCCAACCCCCCCATGCCCCTCCACCAACCACCAGGATGCCCTGCAACCGAACATTCCGTGCATTCCTGTGATTGGCAGATGGCAGGTTGATCGGCATGTCAGACCCCGCGAACACTGAACAATGGCCACAAAACACAACAGCCCAACATGCCACACACATCTGTCTGTGCGGGTCACTACAATATCATTGTTCTCAATATTGTCCCACAATATAGTTGAATGATTGTTTTATAATTGATACAAAGATACCCCTATATGAACCCAGGCGTAAGAGAGAGCGCTAAAAAGGTCAAACCTGGTCCTAACAATGCCCCATCCCTTCAGCCCAACCCCCCCATGCCCCTCCACCAACCACCAGGATGCCCTGCAACCGAACATTCCGTGCATTCCTGTGATTGGCAGATGGCTTCATCTACATGAAGCATGCTTCATGTAGCATCTACATGAAGCATGCTTCATGTAGCATCTACATGAAGCATGCTACATGAAGCATGCTACATGTAGCATGCTACATGTAGATATAGGGTTGCAAAGGGGCGGAAAGTTTCCAGTAAATTTCCGGAAAGTTTCCGGAAAGTTTCCGGAAAGTTTCCACGGGATTTTTGGCTCGGGAATTTGGGGAATTTTGAAGAAAAAAAAAAACGTGCCAAAGTTTTTATGCAAAAGCATATAACAGGGAACTTCAATGTAGTTGAGAACAAGACTATGCACGTCTAGCTCAGCTGGACCCTGAATGCAGCTGGTTGGGAACATTTCAGCCCTATGGCTAGCAAATGTGAGAGCGCCGAATTGCGTAGAGGCCAAGAGCGGTATTGCAGACAGAGATTTCAATTATAGCTCGCAACATATTGGAAGACATTTTTGGAGCTGTGAACTTAGTTAAAAATGTTTAACTATGAACTGAACTAGTTCATGTAGAAAGTGAACTTTCCCAACACTGTTTGTCATTACCTAGCATATTGATTACTTGGTAAACTGAAGCCATGTTCATTTTAATACCAAGTTTATTTGTATACAGTAGACTAACTTTTTACAGCAGTGAGAGTAGGATTTATGTATGTCCACACAAACGTTGTATTATAAATGTTTGCATGCATGTCTGCTTATGACAAGGTAAATACAGTTAAATTACCCCAAAATTTCCAGTTTATTCCTGTTAATTCCCGTATATTCCCGTTAATTCCCGTGGAAAGTTTCCAACTTTGAATATTCCCGGAATTTTGCAACCCTATGTAGATACCAAGGATGACTAGGGTTGGGTATCGTTTGGGTTTTTACAATACCGGTGCCACATCGATACTTTTAAAACGGTTGCGGTGCCTGAACGGTGCCTGAACCAATACCTGAATACCTCAACCAAGTTCTTTTTTTTGCCACAAAATAATAAATAAATAAATACATATATAATATATGTGAGATGACAATATGTGCTTTGCTGATAGCAAGCACACTATAGTAATATTAATGGGATTAGATTTAAAGGAAGGTGAATAGTATGTGTAATATAGGGAATGGCACAGGGTTTGAACTGTTTTCTATTTGTGGAAACACATCTGGTAATTTTTTTATATAATCTGTCTGTGTGTGTCTACCTGTCTGTATGTTTCTTCCTGTGTGTGTCTACTTGTGTGTTTACCTGTGTGTGTGTGCGTATACCTGTGTGTGTGTGTAACTGTGTCCCCCCCAGGAGAAGACAGGCCTAGGGAGAGCGTGGTCGGCACGTCAGAAGGCCAGCCGGCGGCAGGCGTGCCGGGGGTGGAGTCAGCCACGGGGAGGCGGAGACTGCGCTGCTGTGTCCGGGTGACGGCGCTGCAGGTGCGCAAGGCGCTGTGGGGCGTCGCCATGGTGATATGCGTGTGCTCATCGTGGGCGGGAGCCACCCAGCTGGCCAAGCTGACGTTCAGGCGGTTCGATGCTCCGTTCACCCTCACCTGGTTCGCCACCACCTGGAACAGCCTGTTCTTCCCCCTGTACTACGCCGGACACGTCTGCAAGAGCAGCGAGAAGCAGACGCCCAGACAGAGACTCAGGTGAGCAGGACAGGACCCAGACACCCAGACAGAGACTCAGGTGAGCAGGACAGGACCCAGACACCCAGACAGAGACTCAGGTGAGCAGGACAGGACCCAGACACCCAGACAGAGACTCAGGTGAGCAGGACAGGACCCAGACACCCAGACAGAGACTCAGGTGAGCAGGACAGGACCCAGACACCCAGACAGAGACTCAGGTGAGCAGGATGGCACCCAGACGCCCAGACAGAGACTTGGGGTGCACTTGATTTGTGTCACCTGTTAAGGCCAGGGCTTTGCAGGAGCGTTGAGAGGCCGTGTGAACGTCCTTGTGTATCCCGACAGACGGATGTTTGATCCAAAGTCCAGACCAGATCAACTAAACAAAAAACAACTTTAATAGAGCTAAGTTTCTCTCTAAAGTGCGTGACTGAGAATTTTTTTGCAACGTCACCACTTCGGTTGCGATGGAGAAACGGCCTACTGGCTGGGGGAAGGCCGGGGGAAGGCCGGGGGGGAAGGTAGGGGGGGAGGAGGAAGGGGTGGAGGGTGGGGGGGTTGGTGCACTTCTGTTGGAGAAATTCCTTATCTCAGCAACCTACTGGGAGAGGGAGGGAGGAAGAGAGAAGAGAATAGTCAGAGGATGAGGGAGGATGACAGAGGCAGAGAGTGAGGATGAGAGGAGGGAGGGAGGATGCTGTGAAGAAGGGAGGGAGGGAGGATGCTGTGAAGAGGGGAGGGAGGGAGGATGCTGTGAAGAGGGGAGGGAGGGAGGATGTTGTGAAGAGGGGATTGCCTCTAGTTAAGATGCTCCTCACGCTCCTCACTGTACTGATCTGCTCTGAAGACTGCAGGGATATGGGACTCCCTCTCTCCCCTGCACTCCCCTCTCTCTCTTCTCTCTCTCTCCTCTGCACTCCCCTTGATTAACTTGTCAAGTCTGCAGTCTCAACAGCTCATGTTTTCCCAAATATGTGAGTGAGTTTGAAAGCCCTGTGCTTGATGGACTCTCTTTTCCCCGTCTGCCCTCATCCCTCCCTCCGTTCCAGTAGCTACCAGCTCATTTAATGTTTTACATTTACATTACATTTAGTCATTTAGCAGACGCTCTTATCCAGAGCGACTTACAGTAAGTACAGGGACATTCCCCCCGAGGCAAGTAGGGTGAAGTGCCTTTCCCAAGGACACAACATCATTTTGGCACGGCCGAGAATTGAACTGGCAACCTTAAGATTACTAGCCCGATTCCCTAACCGCTCAGCCACCTGACTCCCTTTTACACTCTCTCTCTGTCTCTCTCTCTCTGTCTCTCTGTCTCTCTGTCTCTGTCTCTCTCTCACAGCACTTCGAGAGAGAGCTTCCTGTTTAAAAGGCAGGCTCAGTGGAGTGGGCTCTGGTCTTCCCTAAAAGGGAGCGCTCACACACACACACACACACAGGCGTCAAGCCCACCAAGGCCGTACATGCAGCAGCAGGAGAAATCCCCCCCCTCCCCCCTCCACTCGCCCCCCTTTCCCCACCCAATTCTCTAACCGCTCAGCCACCTGACTCCCTCCTCTCCACTCTTGTCTTTCTCTACTCTCACTCTGTCCCTTTCTTTTTCTCACTCCCCCCCTTCTCTCACTCGCACTTTTTCTCTTCTTTCCCCCTCTCTCTTTTCTTTCTCTCTCTCCTGCTCCTCTTTTACCTCTACCTCTCTTCTTCTCCTCTCTGATCCCTCTTTCTCTATCTCTCTCTCTCTTTCCCTCTCTCTCTCTCTCGTTGTGCGTCCTGCATACTAAACACTCAAATCTCCCTTTGTACTCATTCTATGGATCCACTGTGGCCGTTCTGAGGACGTAAGAGGCAGACGAAAAAACAACTTGACATTATGTCCCTCTCCTCTCCCTTTGCCTCTCCTCTCATCTCTCCTCTCCTGTCCTTGCTGCAGTTCTGTGTGAAAGCAGCTTTCTCTGTGTGGTGTATATCCACCCCATGTACCATTCAGTCCTAACAAACAAAACAGGCCAGGGGAGAATAACACTCATGACACTAGTCCAGACTACAGTGTACGTTTGATTAAATACATACTTCCTCCCCTCACACACACACACCTCATCCAGACTCCATCCACACACACACCTCTCTCCCGAAGCTAACACACTCTGGTATTGTTGTGCTGTTATGGAGTGAGGTGTGAGCCAGGTTCGATAATGAAGCGAGGCAGGATGTGACCATGTCTCTGCTTCCTGGCTGGCCTGTATGAACAGTTCACCATCCTGGCAGGTTGAAGGCTTGCTCAGCACTCTGGAGCTAAACAGAACAAGCCCCTCACACACACACACAGTCCCAGTTCCATCCACTCTGAATCTGCTGAATCGTCCTCTAGCTTCAGCTCCTGCTTCTGATCCGTCAGCACAGCTCAGGTACAGGCTGGAGAGGGTGGAGGGCAGCACAGCTCAGGTACAGGCTGGAGAGGGTGGAGGGCAGCACGGCTCAGGTACAGGCTGGAGAGGGTGGAGGGCAGCACGGCTCAGGTACAGGCTGGAGAGGGTGGAGGGCAGCAAGGCTCAGGTACAGGCTGGAGAGGGTGGAGGGCAGCACAGCTCAGATACAGGCTGGAGAGGGTGGAGGGCAGCACGGCTCAGGTACAGGCTGGAGAGGGTGGAGGGCAGCACAGCTCAGGTACAGGCTGGAGAGGGTGGAGGGCAGCACGGCTCAGGTACAGGCTGGAGAGGGTGGAGGGCAGCACGGCTCAGGTACAGGCTGGAGAGGGTGGAGGGCAGCACAGCTCAGGTACAGGCTGGAGAGGGTGGAGGGCAACACGGCTCAGATACAGGCTGGAGAGGGTGGAGGGCAGCACGGCTCAGGTACAGGCTGGAGAGGGTGGAGGGCAGCACGGCTCAGGTACAGGCTGGAGAGGGTGGAGGGCAGCACAGCTCAGGTACAGGCTGGAGAGGGTGGAGGGCAGCACGGCTCAGGTACAGGCTGGAGAGGGTGGAGGGCAGCAAGGCTCAGATACAGGCTGGAGAGGGTGGAGGGCAGCACAGCTCAGGTACAGGCTGGAGAGGGTGGAGGGCAGCACGGCTCAGATACAGGCTGGAGAGGGTGGAGGGCAGCAAGGCTCAGGTACAGGCTGGAGAGGGTGGAGGGTAGCACGGCTCAGGTACAGGCTGGAGAGGGTGGAGGGCAGCACGGCTCAGGTACAGGCTGGAGAGGGTGGAGGGCAGCACGGCTCAGGTACAGGCTGGAGAGGGTGGAGGGCAGCACGGCTCAGGTACAGGCTGGAGAGGGTGGAGGGCAGCACGGCTCAGGTACAGGCTGGAGAGGGTGGAGGGCAGCACGGCTCAGGTACAGGCTGGAGAGGGTGGAGGGCAGCACAGCTCAGGTACAGGCTGGAGAGGGTGGAGGGCAGCACAGCTCAGGTACAGGCTGGAGAGGGTGGAGGGCAGCACAGCTCAGATACAGGCTGGAGAGGGT
>NC_085023.1:3593840-3611340 GCF_963692335.1 Osmerus eperlanus | reverse complement strand
TATAAAAAGGCAACAGGTCAGTGTACCTGTCCTCATCAAAAATGGAAGGCAATGTTGCAGGAAGAGGAAGAGGGAGAGTGAGGATGAGAGGGGGAGCCCGTGGAGGAAGAGTGGTATGTAGAGGGAAAGGTAGACCTGGAGGCCGTGGAAGAATAGGGCCAAATTCACAGTATCTAATGAAATTCAAATTACATTGGTTGACCATGTTGTGAACCATGGGGCAACATTGAGAAAGGCTGGACAGAGAGTTCAGCCCGACCTCAGCAGATATACTGTTACAACAGTAATTTGGACATTTCGACAAGAGCACAGGTGAAAACTACTATTCTCTACCGTCTACAGTACAGTACAGTAAAATGTAGCCTACTATATGCATTAAATCAGTACTTTTTTTGTACACATTCACGGCAGTCCATTATTGAAACAATGTACTGTATTTCATTTGCTGAATACTTTCATTTGTCTCCACAAATGTATTTGCTGTGTTTACAGTATGTAGCCTACTATACAGTATTCAATTTGAAATATTTTCTGATTTTCTGCACAAAATGCAACCTTTACGTAGACAATGTGGAGAAATACAGGAAATATTTTGAGCAGTGTGCAGTACTGGTCTTGTGTGTTGTGTTTGGTCAACATATCTCTGACAAAATCAAGCAGGTTATATCATTAGAAAAGAATAGTTAGTGTTAAAGTGTTTTAAATTTTGCACAACAGTGTGTAACTGGTTCAAACAGAGTCCAATTTTATGAGCCATGTGTGTGGCATACAGTGACAGAAATTGGTTTTTATACATGATTGTATAGGTTTGAACAAAGTGTTTCATTTTGCCAAAAAATTGTAGGTGTCTGCTACTTGTGTATCTGGTTGTGTGAATCATGTGTTGTGTTTTGACAGTGAGCCCTGTTTTCAGTTGTGCTTTAAGCAATCGGAAAAAACTGTAATATCCCCTCCTCCCCCTGTACAGATTGTGGCGGCCATCTTGGCGATCGCTGGCATTGTGATGATGACATACGCAGACGGCTTCCACAGTCACTCTGTCATCGGGATCACTCTGGTGGTGGCCTCAGCCTCAATGTCAGCCCTCTACAAGGTACAGCACACACACGGCTCAAAACCAGATCTCTACAAAACACAGCACACACATGGCTCAATACCAGATCTCTACAAGGTACAGCACACACATGGCTTAATACCAGATCTCTACAAGGTACAGCACACACACAGCTCAATACCAGATCTCTACAAGGTACAGCACACACATGGCTCAATACCATATCTCTACAAGGTACAGCACACACACAGCTCAATACCAGATCTCTTCAAGGTACAGCACACACACGGCTCAATACCAGATCTCTACAAGGTACAGCACATACATGGCTCAATACCAGATCTCTTCAAAGTACAGCACACACACGGCTCAATACCAGATCTCTACAAGGTACAGCAGCCTCTACTCTAGATCTCTTTAAAGTTGGCCCCTAGAAGCATCTCATTGTGTAGAGAGCATCAGCTGTGTGGTCCTCCGTCATAGTCAGAGCTAGCATGAGTAGCATGCTCTTGAAGCAGCAGAGGCAGAGCTAGCATGAGTAGCATGCTCTTACAGCAGCAGAGGCAGAGCTAGCATGAGTAGCATGCTCTTGAAGCAGCAGAGGCAGAGCTAGCATGAGTAGCATGCTCTTACAGCATGAGAGGCAGAGCTAGCATGAGTAAAACTAGCATGCTCTCCACAGCTCTTTGGCATACACCTTCGAACTTTGATGATTATGACTCATCGATCCCTCCCTCCCTCTACCTCTCTTTCTTCCCCCCTCCTCCCTCCCCCTCCCTCCTCCAGGTGCTCTTCAAACTAGTGCTGGGCAGTGCTAAGTTCGGGGAGGCGGCTCTCTTCCTGTCCATCGTGGGCGGGGCTAACTTCCTCCTTCTCAGCTTCATCCCTGTCATCCTGTACTTCAGCCAGATGGAGAACTTTGGCTCCCCAGACCACATCCCCTGGGCTCACCTGTGTGGAGTGGCTGGCCTGCTGCTTGGTGAGGAGGAGGGTGATGGTGGTGGTGGTGGTTAAGGTGGTGATGATGTTAAGGATGATGATGGTGATTATGATAAAGATAGTGTTGATGAAGATGATAATAGTGATAGTGAGGATGATGACGATAATGATGATGACTTTTATAATGATGAAGGTGAGGATGATGTCGTATAACGATGAAGGTGATTGGAGTTTGGCTCTCTTTCCCCTAGCGTTCAACCTCCTGGTGAACTTTGGCATTGCCGTGACGTCCCCCACACTTATCTCTCTAGGCATCGTGCTCAGCGTGCCTGTCAACGCCAGTAAGTCCTCTGGGGGGGGAGGGGGGGTTTCAGTATAGTGTGTGTTTCAGGGTGTGTTTCAGTATAGTGTGTGTTTCAGGGTGTGTTTCAGTATAGTGTGTGTTTCAGGGTGTGTTTCAGTATAGTGTGTGTTTCAGTATAGTGTGTGTTTCAGTATAGTGTGTGTTTCAGGGTGTGTTTCAGTATAGTGTGTGTTTCAGGGTGTGTTTCAGTATAGTGTGTGTTTCAGGGTGTGTTTCAGTATAGTGTGTGTTTCAGGGTGTGTTTCAGTATAGTGTGTGTTTCAGGGTGTGTTTCAGTATAGTGTGTTTCAATATAGTGTATGTTTCAGTATAGGGTGTGTTTCAGTATGGTGTGTGTTTCAGGGTGTGTTTCAGTATAGTGTGTGTTTCAGTATAGTGTTTGTTTCAGGGTGTGTTTCAGTATAGTGTGTTTCAATATAGTGTATGTTTCAGTATAGGGTGTGTTTCAGTATGGTGTGTGTTTCAGGGTGTGTTTCATTATAGTGTGTGTTTCAATATAGTGTTTGTTTCAGGGTGTGTTTCAGTATAGTGTGTTTCAATATAGTGTATGTTTCAGTATAGGGTGTGTTTCAGTATGGTGTGTGTTTCAGTATAGTGTGTGTTTCAGTATAGTGTGTGTTTCAATATAGTGTGTGTTTCAGGGTGTGTTTCAGTATAGTGTGTTTCAATATAGTGTATGTTTCAGTATAGGGTGTGTTTCAGTATGGTGTGTGTTTCAGTATGGTGTGTGTTTCAGGGTGTGTTTCAGTATAGTGTGTTTCAGTATAGTGTCTGTTTCAGTATGGTATGTGTTTCAGTATGGTGTGTGTTTCAGTATAGTATGTGTTTCAGGCTGTGTTTCAGTATGGTGTGTGTTTCAGTATGGTGTGTGTTTCAGTATAGTATGTGTTTCAGGGTGTGTTTCAGTATAGTGTGTGTTTCAGTATAGTGTGTGTTTCAGGGTGTGTTTCAGTATAGTGTGTTTAAATATAGTGTATGTTTCAGTATAGGGTGTGTTTCGGTATGGTGTGTTTCAGTACGGTGTGTGTTTCAGGGTGTGTTTCAGCATAGTGTGTGTTTCAGCATAGTGTGTGTTTCAGTATGGTGTGTGTTTCAGTATGGTGTGTGTTTCAGTATAGTGTGTGTTTCAGTATGGTGTGTGTTTCAGTATGGTGTGTGTTTCAGCATAGTGTGTGTTTCAGTATGGTGTGTGTTTCAGTATGGTGTGTGTTTCAGTATAGTGTGTGTTTCAGTATGGTGTGTGTTTCAGTATGGTGTGTGTTTCAGCATAGTGTGTGTTTCAGTATGGTGTGTGTTTCAGTATGGTGTGTGTTTCAGCATAGTGTGTGTTTCAGTATGGTGTGTGTTTCAGTATGGTGTGTGTTTCAGCATAGTGTGTGTTTCAGTATGGTGTGTGTTTCAGTATGGTGTGTGTTTCAGTATAGTGTGTGTTTCAGTATGGTGTGTGTTTCAGTAGGGTGTTTTGTGTTTTTCAGTGGTGGACTTGTACACCTGTGAGATCAACTTCAACACGGTGCGGCTGATCGCGGTGTTCATCATCTGCCTGGGCTTCCTGATGCTGCTGCTCCCTGAGGACTGGGACCACTGCTTCATCCAGCTGCACACACGCCTGCGCCGACGTGACGAGCCAGCAGAGGGCGCAGGAGAGGCCGGGACCGGAACAGGGCTGACCTGGAGCCGGAGGGCTCGAACCTCCATGTCCACGTTTACACACTGACACACACACACACACACTGACACACACACACACTGACACACACACACACACACACTGACACACACACACTGACACACACACACACACTGACACACACACACACTGACACACACACACACACACACACACACACTGACACACACACACACACACACACACACACACTGACACACACTGACACACACACTGACATACACACACACACACACACACTGACACACACACACACTGACACACACACACTGACACACACACACTGACACACACACACACTGACACACACACACACACTGACACACACACACACTGACACACACACACACACACACTGACACACACACACACACACACTGACACACACATACACTGACACACACACACTGACACACACACACACACACACACTGACACACACACACACTGACACACACACACTGACACACACACACACACTGACACACACACTGACACACACACTGACACACACACACACACACTGACACACACACTGACACACACACACACTGACACACACACTGACACACACACACACACACTGACACACACACACTGACACACACATACTGACACACACACTGACACACACACACTGACAAACACATACATATACATTTACACACACATGTGACTGAGACAAACACACACAGACATTACTAACGCACACACACCCATTCTTGACACACACACACACGACTGATACACACACATGCACGCACTCTCAAACATGACAAAGAAACACAGCAGATACACACAGTACACACACTAACACACAGCAGAAACAGACAGTACATTAGTTGTCTGGACACTTGATTGCCATGACCTGCATGGTCATCCTCTGCCTGGAGCCCCGCCCCTGTTCACTCGCTTCCTTTCTTTGGACCAATCATATTCATTTATCCACCCGAGGCTGTTGATTGACAGCAGTGTCAGTTTTGGTTCATCAGAGATTGATATGGGCTAAAATAGGTGAGGTCAAGTACGGTTAGGTAAAGGCAAGTAGGGTCAGGTGTGGACAGGTTTGGTCAAGCAGGAGGAGAGTAGGAGAGAAGAGAGGAGAAAAGAGGTGAAGAGAGTAGAAGAGACAAAAGAGGAGAGGAGGAGAGGAGTGAATATAGGAGGAGAGGAGAAGAGAGGAGTAGAAGAGAGGAGGAGAAAAGAGAGGAGAATAGAGAGGAGAGAGAAGTGAAGAGAGGAGGAGAGAAGAGAGGAGAAGAGAGAGGAGAGAGAAGTGAAGAGAGGAGGAGAGAGAGGAGAGAGAGGAGAGGAAGGTGTGAAAGGAGCTGTCTGTACATCTGAGGATCAATCTGAACTCTCATTGGCTAGGAAGAGGAAGCCAGGATGTCTAGGACCAGGCTGATTGGTGTCCTGCTGGGCCAATGACAATGCCCGCGGCTCAGTCACATGACCTAGTCACGACAGCCTGGGCTCTATCTGCATCCTCTCCGGATCGATGTCTCCTTCTGGTCTGCCCTGGAAGCATCCTGGATCTGACATGAAAGGATTACCTACAGCTGAGTAGAACTACACGTTTGACCGTAAGCAGCTATGTTAGGTTAGAGACTTCTTCATGGGAGGAAGGAATGAATAAGGAAGGGTGCATTTTGTAGGGATGCATTTTTCTCAGAGATTTTTTAAATAGGCCCCCTGACCCTTTGATCAGTTCTCCTTCCCCCTTCCCAAAACAACTCAGCTACCCACAAGCCTCTTCTTGGGGGACACACCACCCGATTGTACCTCCGGCCAGTCATCTGTCAGATGAAACACAACCAGTCCTCACATCGCTCGTACCGTAATAGAAACAGCAGCAATGATACTTTTGATTGACATTCCCAAGGTCACTGAAGAAGCAGCTAGATGCAGAATTACAGTTTTACAGATAAACATAATAGTCCGTTGTGTACTGTCTGTAAGACAATGCTGGTGGGTACATACATTGTGGGTTATGAGCTAACCTGGCAACCCTTCCTTTAAATGGTGGACAGATGTATTATTTTCTTGACATTAGGAATTATAGAGTGAACAATGTGACATTAAGTGAATACAGGAAATAGGTCTCCAGGCTGTTACTGAGGACCTGGTTTGAGTTGACAGCTGAGCGGGGATTGGCTGAGCCGTGCCGTAGTCAGTTATCATCATCGTTAAGTTTCCATTAATCACATTTCTGAGGCAAGTTAACGAGCAGGAGGAGGCGAACGGGCTCACGACCGACACGGTGCCCTGAGGAGGGGGAGGGGGGCTGGAGACTGAACCTCTGCCTTGTGGTGAATGTATGACCATAGCTCCACCATGCACGCTCCTGGCATCCTGTATGACGGAGGCTACACTCAGACTACAGGAGCAGGCTGGACACGGCCACAGGCGCTCAGCAAACCAACCTGCTGTCCTCTGAACGCTTGATTCATCTTATTAACGGACATTTTTTTATTTTTGCATCTGTGGACGTCTATAGATCTACGTACAGAATGACAGTAGGGAGAAGTCAGTAAGTCAGTTAATCAGTCAACCAGCCAGTCAGCCAGCCAGCAGTCAGCCAGTTAATAACTCAGCCAGTTAGTCAATTAGTCAGCCAGTATGTCAACCAGTCAGTCAGCCAGCCAACCAGTCAGTCAGTCAGCTATCCGAAAGTAAAGTATTTAGCCAGTCAGTCAGTCAGCTATCTGAAAGTAAGGTCAGCCAGTCAGTCAGTAAGTCAATCAGTTGTCCATAAGTAAGCTAGTCAGCCAGTCAGTCAGTCCACCTCACTGCCTTGTCTTTGGTTTGCAATAGGAACAATACATGAGCACTGTTTCCTATTGTCATTCTTTATAATGACAATAAATAATAATATTGTATTCCTCTGGGATTATCGCTAGACATAAACGTAAACCTTTGTAAGGAATGATGATGATTTTTACTCTTAAATGCAACATATGATGATCACATTTGGGGAGAGAAACTACACTGGTGTTTAGGTAAATGTTGGGACGGTTTATTGGAACTGTAGTCGTTGTCTTCAGGTGTAATCACATGTACTCGATAAAAAACTCCTTTTGAATATACCTCAGAGTGGACTCTGTCTCAATTCTTGTTCATATCCACTGTGAAGCATGTTACAGTTTAAATCATCTAAGTACCTCACCGTTTCAGTCCATTCGACAGTATTCAAAAGCCTCCCAACATACAGTCAAGCACTGAGGAAATTCAGAAGAGAGACTTGTTTGTCCCCCATGTTCAAATTGCTGAAACCATCATCGTTTCCAGAGCCGCTCATCTGGAGACCAGCTACCCGGGAGACTGACAGATAGGAAACGCCTGCATGAGAATAGCCATGTCCCTGCTTCAACACTCCTGACAGGCTTCCTCCTACTGGCCTTTCTTTTCCTTCCTTCCTTCCTTCCTTCGAGAACCTACTCATGTCAGCATACAGTGTCAGTCAAGGCTAGCAGGCCGGAGCGCTAGCCAACGTCGTGCTCCACCCTCACGGTGATCTGTCCGTAGAAGAAGGTGGCCTGCCTCTCGCTCGTGGCAGCCGAGAAGGGCAGCCGGCTGCCCTCTGGTGTCCTGGAGGGGACCTGCAGGCCCCCCGACCACAGGGAGGAGGAGGGGGCAGAGGAGGAGGGAGGGGAGCTGGCAGGGATGTAGTGGCCACACAGAGAGCCCTCAGGGAAGCTGGAGTTGAGGGTGAAGACGGAGTGGGAGCGACAGGAGGGGGAGGGCGGCTCCCCAGAGGAGGCGGGATCCGGGGGGAGGGTGTGTGTCGCGGTGCAGAGATCACTGCTCCTCTGCCCCCTTCCCTTGCCCCTGTCTCCCCCCTGTCCTTCCCCTCCTCCTCCCCCCCTGCCGGCCCCCCACCCTAGCCGAGCCCCTATCTTCTGCCTCAGGCACCACAGCGCCCCCTGGAAGCGTTTGCTGAGCAGCGCGTACAGCAGGGGGTTGATGTCCGAGTTCAGCAGCGCCAGCCAATAGGAGAAGGTGACAGCCGAGGGCGGGACCAGGCTGGACTTACATGATAGGGCGGTCTCCGTGGCCTGCACCAGGGCCACGCCCATGTAAGGGGTCCAGCACAGGAAGAAGGCAGAGATGACCAGGAAGAGGCGCAGCACCCCGTGATGGTGCTGGTTCTGGAGGGGCTGGGGGACGCTCTGGGCCAGGAGGGACAGCAGCCGACTAGGGGGCGTCGTGCTGGAGGAGGCCGGGGGGGCCTGGGGGTCAGCGGGACTAGTGGAGGCAGCATCGGAGGCAGCCTGGCCGGCCAGCCTGGCGTCTGAGGCAGCCCCACCTCCATGGATCTCTGACACGAAGCGCCCAGACAGGTGGTACACCAGCGTAGCGGGGGAGGGGGAGGATGTGGATAAGGGGTTGCCACGGCTGCGCTGCAGCTGCTCCTCCAGGGTGTGGATCCGGCGGGCGTGGCCCCGGGCCACCCTCACGATGTGGACGTAGCAGAAGAGGATGACGGCAGCGGGAAGCAGGAAGGAGAGGAACGCCATGAAGGCCGTGTAGCTGGGTCTGCTGGCCCAGTTCACCGCACAGCTGGAAGCACAACAACAACAACGCCCTCAGCACAACTCAACTACACAGAGAGATTTGAACCTGCGGCCTCTTGATCTGCAGGCAAAGGCTCTAACCAGGGGCGCCGCTAAAAGAAATGCCCCCCCGCCCCCCTATTTTGGTTGTCTTTTTCATTCAACACATTTTTTATCCAAGCTTTTTGAGGGCCCTCCCCCGCATTGGGGCCCTGGGTAGACAGTCCCATATTTCCCCTAACTTCGAACGACCCTGGCTCTAACCACTAAGCTGTACCTGTACATGGGCGCCACATACTCCACGGAGCTCCAGCCGAGCAGGGGGGGCAGGCTGGTGAGCAGGGCCTGCAGCCAGATCCACAGCACCACGCTGCAGCTCCTCCACAGCGTGCAGCGCGCGCCGTAGCGCAGGCAGTCCATGATGGAGCAGTAGCGGTCCAGGGCGATGGCCGCCAGCGTCAGCACGGAGACCGTGCAGTACACAGAGGCTGTGTAGCCCACGTACAGGCACAGTGTCTGGAGCAGATCACAGGGGGCAGGAGGACTTAGTACACTATACCTTACACACACATGATGAAAGGTTGCAGAAAAGCCACGGTGAGGATGTTAAGTTTACGATGACAAGTTTTGAATGACCACTAGAGGGCCCAATAGCACAATAGTGACTTATTTCCCCCACAACATATTTGACACAAATATGAGTACATATGTTATTATTTTCGCATATTTTACATATCTTTCAGTCACTCCCACGGTAAAATATACAGTTGCGAAATATTTTTGTTAAAACGGACCAACGAATCCAAAAGATGCATGTCGACGGCCAAACGGACTCACTGTAACGTCCACCCAGCCGTTATTCATGATGGAGACAGCGACGAACGGCATTACACCGACACCCACGAGCAGGTCGCTGATGGCGAGGTTAGTGATGAGCACGGACGTCACGGAGTGGAAGTTCTTTGTGGCCGCCACAATCCCGATGACCAGAACATTACCTACGCACGCACACAGGCAGGTGGCAGGAGTGCACTCACACACTGGAGACGGACAGCTAGACCACCTCCACCCCCCCCCCCCCTCCATGAATGAATAGTAGAGCTTCTAAACAAGCAGCACGTCGAAAGAAAAATCAATAAATTGGCTCTAATGCTTGTCAACTACATTTAGGAGAAAGTAATATTGTTGTCAATTACTTTCTAAATCCAAATAATTAAAGAAAGGTGGTTTTCGGTAGAGGTATACCGTCAGCGCGTGTGGTACTGACCTGCCACCGCGCCCAGACACATGACAACCATCAGGACCTCCAGGAACAGCTTGATCCGGGGGGGCAAGTTCACCCGACCTGTCGCCGGCTCCGCCGTTACGGTGGCATTCAACACCGACACTCGTAAATTTACAGGGAGAGGGTCGTCAGAACCATCCTGGTAGATGTGCGTCATTGCTCTGGAAACTTGCGCGCTGAGGTTACTTAGATACACTTTTCAGTTCCCAGATAAACTGTGCGAACTAACACAATCGAGTAAGCTACATCTTATATTAAAAATGAAAAGAAAAAAAAAACTTTCTAAACAATTTAGAAAGATCTGTCTATAACTTTCTTTCCCATAATCCAAAAGGTGCGAAGCGCAGACAGAAGAATTTGCAGTAAATGCTTATTTGCAGGCTGCAGGTTAATTCTTCCGATGTGATTTTAAGGCTGACCTCGATATACAATACACTGCTCCGCTACTGTCCGGTCCCGGCCGCTCATCGTCTCCTAGACAACTCAGTGCACCTGCCAACACTCCTTTCCTCTGAGTGAGGGCTGGGCGTGGCATTCCAAGCACTTGCAGCACATCCGGATAATAACTCTCACAATGACTTTGTTTATTTATTCAGTAAACTTGACATATAAAGACAACAACACAGGTCTTTTCAAAAGTTTTATTGAAAAGAAAACAATTGATCACTCAATACAACCAGCAAGGAGTCTAACACGGCGGCTAACACGAGTTAAATAAACATTGTGTGTGTGTTGAGCAGAGACTGGCACTTGTCTTCCGTCACTCTGGGAAACTGGGACGCAGTGAAATCCTGTCACGTTTCTGTATCTAGACATGAATATGGAGCCGCGGGTCTGGCGGAGTACAAATAATAATATTCAGATGCAATACTCCCGTCAGACTAATCCTTGAAGTTGAACTGAATATGCTGCATCTGTCACAGGAGAACAGGGTCAAAAGGACTATTCAGATAATCTGACAACATGATGAGACGACAGCTGGCCTTCACAACCCAACCTGAGCAGAAACAGTCTTTACAACCTGAAGTACCCTCTGTTCAAAGGTGGAACAGGAAGTAGGATATCAAAACACTGTTACATCCTCAAGACCACACATTGTGGACAAGAAACACACGCATGTGCATGCATGCCTGCACACACACGCGCACACACACAGACACATACAGGCAAACAGACTTTAAAACACATACAAATATGCTGCTGTAAATTTGGTAGGTCTTCCTTTTGGCAACTCGGGTCAAATGGCACTAAAACATTAGCCTGGAGGTTGTGTGTCTGACCAGGCTGCAGGTGGCAGTGACCTTACAGGTCCAGTATCACACTCACAACAGCTAACTCACACCAGCTAACACACACCAGCTAACACACACCTCTCCAACCACAGGAACAGCACTCTGATCACCAAGGTCATTCATCTGACCGACCACGCCACCATCCTCACAGAGCCTTGCTGGGGTGGGCCCCCCCTGGCCCCCCTGGCCCCCCTGGCCCTCCCGGGGGGGCCCGGTGCTGGCGGGTGTACTCCCACACCAGCAGGGCGGCGCTGACGTGCACGTTGAGGGAGCGCACCACGCCCTGCTGGGGGATCTCCACACACACGTCCAGCAGCTGCAGCAGGGGCGCAGGGATTCCCTCACGTTCGTTCCTTGGGGAGAGGAGACACTTTACTGTCTTGGACACATCATCTGTACACAAACATGCATCCAGTCACAGCAGTCGACTCTGGGGTGGGGAGGGGAGGAAGTATATAAGAGTCGGGTGGCTGAGCGGTTAGGAAATTGGGCTAGTAATCAGAAGGTTGCTGGTTCGATCCCCGGCTCTGCCAAATGACGTTGTGTCCTTGGGCAAGGCACTTCACCCTACTTGCCTCAGGGCGAATGTCCCTGTACTTACTGTAAGCTCTGGATTTTGTCGCTCTGGATAAGAGCGTCTGCTAAATGACTAAATGTAAATGTAAGCGGGGGTGAGTACAGCTCTGTGGCAGAGTACATGAAGGAGGGGACAAGTGAGGTACTGTTGAGTGAGGTCATCCTGATCTCATGATTACAGATCCGGGGTATTGCAGTGAAAGAGTAAAACACAGGTACTTGGATGACACACACACAAACACACACGTTTGTGTTCATAAACACCTCATCAAAGCACCAACCCCAAACACACCTGCTAATATTTGCTTAATCCAGCTGAATCATACAAAGGACTGATCTGCCTCACACACACGCCATGCAATCTATGAATCCTGTGCTGGTGTGCGAACGTCAGAGGAAGGGCTGTATTGACTGTGTAGCCTGGCGGGGAGATCGTGGACTGACTCCCCCCACAGGAAGTGTTCCTGGTCCAGCCTGGAGCAGAGGGCAGAGACCCCCCAGGGCCTGGAGGTTGTTACACTCTGCTCCCTCTCTGGGGAGGGGGAGGGGGAGTAATGCTGTGGTTGACTTCCTGGCCCTCCCCAAGGGTGAGCCAATTAGAGCACAGCATGCCTGGACAGGCCTTCTCAGGGACAGAACGATGGGGAAGAGATGGCAGAAAAGGGGGAGAGGAGATCAGAGGAGAGAGAGGACGAGGAGAGAGGTAAGAGGAGAGATGAGAGGAGGAGAGAGAAGTAAGAGAGGAGAGATCGGAGGAGAGAGCAGAATAGGAGAAAGAGGAGGGTGGAGTAAAGGGGAGAGCAGAAGAGAGGGGAGAGGAGTAAAGAGCAGAGCCCATCAGGGGAGAGGACAGGAGTAGAAGAGAGGGGAGGAGAGATAGTGTATCCTGGCCCAGAGGAACAGTTCACTAGCAGGCTTCCAGTAAAGAGCAGGGTCAGCTCTCTGTCACCCACAGGAGACTGCATTACTGCACCTGTGCGTGTACAGCTGGGTTAGCAAGCATGTGTACATTTACACGTGTGTGTGTGTGTGTGTGTGTATGTGCACATGCACATGTAGATGTTCTTGTACTGTACCTCTGATGCAAAACTGTACCCTCCATAACACACTTTTAAAAAAGGTGTTTGAAATAAAATGCTGCGTACAGTCAACCAATGAAAATGCTACATGCACTCAACCAATCAGCTTGTTCAGTGCCCAAGTCCCACCCCCCACAGTTCCTGGCTTTTGAAAAAGTACCACCTCCCAAATAAGGACTTTGCAAAGGCTAAATATTTTACCCAGAACTTTAGATACTGGTTCCTGTGGTGGAAACACACCAAGTACTTCCAAAAACCCAGTGTTCCTTGGGAAAGTTCCTGCGGAGGAAAAGTGGCTTATGTGTTTGTGTACCTGTGTGTACGTGTGTCAGTGTGTGCGTGTGTATGTGTGTGTGTACCTGTGTGTATGTACCTGTGTGTGTGTGTGTGTATGTGTGTGTCAGTGTGTATCTGTGTGTGTGTGTACCTGTGTGTCAGTGTGTATCTGTGTGTGTGTGTGTACCTGTGTGTCAGTGTGTATCGGTGTATCTGTGTGTACCTGTGTGTCAGTGTGTATCTGTGTATCTGTGTGTGTGTGTACCTGTGTGTCAGTGTGTATCGGTGTATCTGTGTGTGTGTGTACCTGTGTGTCAGTGTGTATCGGTGTATCTGTGTGTGTGTGTGTACCTGTGTGTCAGTGTGTATCGGTGTATCTGTGTGTGTGTGTACCTGTGTGTCAGTGTGTATCGGTGTATCTGTGTGTGTGTGTGTACCTGTGTGTCAGTGTGTATCGGTGTATCTGTGTGTGTGTGTACCTGTGTGTCAGTGTGTATCGGTGTATCTGTGTGTGTGTGTACCTGTGTGTCAGTGTGTATCGGTGTATCTGTGTGTGTGTGTACCTGTGTGTCAGTGTGTATCGGTGTATCTGTGTGTGTGTGTACCTGTGTGTCAGTGTGTATCGGTGTATCTGTGTGTGTGTGTACCTGTGTGTCAGTGTGTATCGGTGTATCTGTGTGTGTGTGTACCTGTGTGTCAGTGTGTATCGGTGTATCTGTGTGTGTGTGTACCTGTGTGTCAGTGTGTATCGGTGTATCTGTGTGTGTGTGTACCTGTGTGTCAGTGTGTATCGGTGTATCTGTGTGTGTGTGTGTACCTGTGTGTCAGTGTGTATCGGTGTATCTGTGTGTGTGTGTACCTGTGTGTCAGTGTGTATCGGTGTATCTGTGTGTGTGTGTACCTGTGTGTCAGTGTGTATCGGTGTATCTGTGTGTGTGTGTACCTGTGTGTCAGTGTGTATCGGTGTATCTGTGTGTGTGTGTACCTGTGTGTATCGGTGTATCTGTGTGTGTGTGTACCTGTGTGTCAGTGTGTATCGGTGTATCTGTGTGTGTGTGTGTACCTGTGTGTCAGTGTGTATCGGTGTATCTGTGTGTGTGTGTACCTGTGTGTCAGTGTGTATCGGTGTATCTGTGTGTGTGTGTACCTGTGTGTCAGTGTGTATCGGTGTATCTGTGTGTGTGTGTACCTGTGTGTCAGTGTGTATCGGTGTATCTGTGTGTGTGTGTACCTGTGTGTCAGTGTGTATCGGTGTATCTGTGTGTGTGTGTACCTGTGTGTCAGTGTGTATCGGTGTATCTGTGTGTGTGTGTACCTGTGTGTCAGTGTGTATCGGTGTATCTGTGTGTGTGTGTGCTCCTACCCCAGCAGCAGCAGGGTCCTCTCAGGGAAGCGGTAGTCCTGCAGACTGTGGCTGTTGGCGGTCTGCTCCACCCCCACGATGCAGTAGCCCCTCTCCTTCTGCTGCAGCAGGAACCGGGACAGCTCTGCAGGCTTCACCTGACAGAACAGCAGCTTCACCTCACAAACCGCAGCGCTCCCCTGGAGCTAGCCAAGCGCTAATACAGAGCTAACACATAGCTTGACTAGAGCTAACACAGAGCTCATCTGGAGCTAGCCAAGTGCTAACACAGAGCTAGACAACAGCTAACACAGAACTCACCTAGAGCTATCCAAGCTCTAACACAGAGTTAATCTAGAGCTAGCCACTAGCTATTATAGAGATAGCCAAGAGCTAAACTAGAGCTAGCGAAGAGGTTACACAACTAACCCAGAGGTAACCATGGCTCTTGATTAGCTCTGAGTTAGCTCAAAGCCAGCTAAGGGTTAGCATGTGCAGAAAGCAGACGTTTGACCTAGCAGCGCTAGGGAGGGATGTGCTGCAGTTCCTCCTACCTCCAGCAGGGGGAGCCAGAGTTCCGCTGAGACGCTCAGGGACTGGAAGTGTTTGTCGCTGACGTGGCGAAGGCTGTCCAGAACCAGTCCACTAGCTCCGAAGATCTCACAAGTCCGACACAATCCTATTACACACACAAAATGAACAAGCCAGTCCCTTTAGAGCACGTCCCAATGGTGTCTGGTCTAACAGAGGCAAAAGAGGGACAGGACTGGATGGACCAATCAGAAAGAGGGACAGGACTGGATGGACCAATCAGACAAAGAGACATGGACCAAAAATACAAGCAAACACTTCCTTGTATCCTAACATGACCCTTGTTGTCTTGGATACAGAAGAGATTCATTAATAATACATATTTACATCTGATCTCATGTTCTATATCGCGCCATGTCAATATTGGTTTGTTAAATGGGTCCTCCTGCCATGAATAAACTCATTTATTTCAATGACAATGACAGCCTGGTGTCTACTGAGTTAACACCAACACAGCAGTGCAGATCCCGAACCAGTCCCTTTATGATGAATTCAGGCAATGCTTATCCAATCGGAGATTAGGACGGCTGAGATTAGGTACTGTAACTGTGAACAGGTGTGCAGAGAGAGTCAGAGCCTAGCAACACCAGCCCAACACACCTGCCTCACGACCAGAGGCCCGCATAAACACACCTGCATGCACACACACTCCTGCTACACGCACACAAAGTTAAATCATAGGGTTAGTCTGCAGTAGAGGTGTAACAGGAAGTTGAATTATGTTGTTAGTCTACACTAGAGATGTAACAGGATGTCGAATTACGGTGTTAGTCTACACTAGAGGTGTAACACAGGAAGTTGGATCCTAAGGTTAGTCTACACTAGAGGTGTAACACAGAAAGTTGGATCATAAGGTTAGTAACCCTAACAGACAGGAAGGAGTTGCAGGAGCACAGAACATCAAACCCAGCCCTGTGTCAGTCTGAGTCAGCTGTGCCCCCTCACCTCCCAGGTTGGTGGGCTTGTCTATGAGCGAGGCCACCACCAGGAGGGCGCTGTGGAGCTTCCCCAGACGAGCAGCCCTCTGCTGGGGGGCCAGCTGCAGCTCTGGGCCCTGCTCCACCATCCCCAGCCTCCAAGGGGTCATCTTCTTCTGCACCTCCGTCCAGCACTCCTCCCTCTCCTGCTCACCTGGGGGAGGAACACCATTATGACCTCACAGTGGTGAAGAATGAACACCATTATGACCTCACAGTGGTGAAGAATGAACACCATTATGACCTCACAGTGGTGAAGAATGAACACCATTATGACCTCAGTGGTGAAGAATGAACACCATTATGACCTCACAGTGGTGAAGAATGAAACACCATTATGACCTCACAGTGGTGAGTGATGAACACCATTATGACCTCACAGTGGTGAAGGATGAACACCATTATGACATCACAATGGTGAAGAATGAACACCATTATGACCTCACAGTGGTGAGTGATGAACACCATTATGACCTCACAGTGGTGAAGGATGAACACCATTATGACATCACAATGGTGAGTGATGAACACCATTATGACCTCATAGTGCATTTCCTTTCATTCTTCATGTAAATATCTTCCATATCCAACTCTGGTTCCTGCTTCCCCAGCAGCTTCTGTGTGTTCTGGTGCTGTGCTGCCCCCTGGTGGTACCTTTATCCTGCTGGACCCAGTCTCCTGGCGGCACCAGCCCCAGCTCCGGACTGGGGTTCCTCAGGGGCAGAGTGGAGGGGCCTTGGGAGAACGCCACCAGCTTCTCAAACTTCCACACAGGAAGCCACTCATCATCAGCCAGCTCAGAGAGACGGGGGAAGAGGTAGAAGATGGACTAGAGGAGGAGGGAGGGAGAGAGAGAGAGAGGGGGAGAGGGAGGGGGTGGGAGGGAGGGAGGAGGGAGAGAGGAGGGAGAGAGAGAGAGAGATAGAGATGAGAGAAGAGAGAGAGAGAGAGAGAGAGAGAGAGAGAGAGAGAGAGGGGGGGGGGGGGAGGGAGGGAGGGAGAGGGGTGAGGGAGCGATAGAGGGAGGGGAGAGGAGATGAGAGAGAGAGAGAGAGAGAGTAGAGGGGGAGGGAGCGATAGAGGGAGGGGAGAGGAGAGAGAGAGAGAGAGAGAGAGAGAGAGGGAGCGATAGAGGGAGGGGAGAGGAGAGAGAGAGAGAGAGAGAGAGAGAAGAGAGAGAGAGAGAGAGAGAGAGAGAGAGAGAGAGAGAGAGAGAGAGAGAGAGAGAGAGAAGAGAGAGAGAGAGAGAGAGAGAGAGAGAGAGAGAGAGAGAGAGAGAGACGGGGAGGAGGGATCAACACTGATCTCTGATAGGATGGAAGGCACTGGTCTCACCTCAACACTGATCTCTGATAGGATGGAAGGCACTGGTCTTACCTCAAAACTGATCTCTGATAAGATGGAAGGCACTGGTCTCACCTCAACACTGATCTCTGATAGGATGGAAGGCACTGGTCTCACCTCAACACTGTGATCTCTGAT